>NW_025533484.1:475000-687500 GCF_020615455.1 Coregonus clupeaformis | reverse complement strand
CTCCTCCTCCTCCTCCTCATCCTCTTCCTCTTTCTCCTTCTCCTTCTCCTTCTCCTTCTCCTTCTCCTTCTCCTTCTCCTTCTCCTTCTCCTTCTCCTTCTCCTTCTCCTCTTCCTCTTCCTCTTCCTCTTCCTCTTCCTCTTCCTCTTCCTCTTCCTTTCCTCTTTCTCTTCCTCTTCCTCTTCCTTCCTCCTCCTCCTCCTCCTCCTCTTCCTCCTCCTCCTCCTCCTCCTCCTCCTCCTCCTCCTCTTCCTCCTCCACCTCCGTCCTCCACCTTCTCCTCCTCCTCCTTCCTCCACCTTCTCCTCCTCCTCCTTCCTCCTCCTCATCTTCCTCCTCCTCCTCCTCATCTTCCTCCTCTTCTTCCTCCTCCTCCTCCTCCTCTTCCTCCTCCTCCTCCTCCTCCTCCTCTTCCTTTTTCCTCCTCCTCCTCCTCCTCCTCCTCTTCCTCATCCTCCTCTTCCTCCTCTTCCTCCTCCTCCTCCTCCTCTTCTTCATCCTCCTCTTCCTCCTCCTTCTCCTCCTCCTCCTTCCCCCTCCTCTTCCTTCCGCCTCCTCCTCCTCCTCCTCTTCTTCAACCTCCTCCTCATCTTCCTCCTCCTCCTCCTCTTCTTCTTCCTCCTCCTCCTCCTCTTCTTCCTCCTCCTCCTCCTCCTCCTCCTCCTATTCCTTCCTCCTCCTCCTCCTCCTCCTCCTCCTCTTCCTCTTCCTCCTTTCTCCTTCTCCTCTTCCACCTCCTCCTCCTCTTCCTCCTCTTCCTCCTCCTCCTCCTCCTCCTCCTCCCCCTCTTCTTCCTCCTCTTCTTCCTCCTCCTCCTCCATCTTTTCCTTCAATTCCTCTGGTTTCATCATGTTTTCCTAATCTCCACTTCTCTCTCTGACCTGGTACACTGAACACCTAATGAGTTCCTAATAAGCAGCACTGTCTATCAGCACAAGGAGAGATGAACACACTGTTGCTGTTTCTCATTGTGTGTGTGTGGTGTGTGTGTCCATGCGTGTGCTTGTGTTTGTGTGTGTGTGTGCAAGTGTGCGTGTGCGTAGCCTATCAACACACAGAGGGCAGGGTGAGATTAACACATCCTTGTTTTTCATTAGTCACTGTAGGACTGTGAAAGACATGAAAGACATGGAGCAAACTCATTCCCCAGTAGGGCAAAAATAGTCGCAATGACATAATGACCACATTTCAACTCTGATTGTATTCTTTGCTTCTACATTTTCACCAGGGCATTTCTATCTGAACTGGACTCACCCTGGCTATGTACAGGATAAGTACAATTACAAAAGTACAGTAGGGCGGCAGGTAGCTTAGTGGGTAAGAGCGTTGTGCCAGTAACCGAAAGGTCGCTGGTTCTAATCCCCGAGCCGACTAGGTGAAAAATTTGTCGATGTGCCCTTAAGCAAGGCACTTGCTCCTGTAAGTCGCTCTGGATATTACTAAAATGTAAAGGGGTTACTCTGATTTTGACTGTATCTGACAGGCAGCTCAATGGAAAGTAAATACAGTATCAAAACAAGTACTGTGTAGTGACACACAGTACAATACCGTAAAATTGTATAATACTGTATATAAATGCTACCGTAATCGGTATTAAGGAATTCATGGATGAATTAATGAAATTCGATGAGGGGAGGGTTTTGTATTTCACAGTATTTTACTGTAATTACAAGGGATTGAAAAAATAATATGCACTAACTGTAAAGTCGCTCTGGATAAGAGCGTCTGCTAAATGACTAAAATGGAAATGGAAATGGATTGGTGCAAGCAGGTTGGCTGCTAGGTAAAGTGTTTCCATATTACATCGTATTAATTAATATTTGGTGTTTTATTTGACTTGCACTTCTAGAGGCCTTAACAAAGGCTTCCAAACTGGTGACTACAGGGCCAAACAGACCAAAAGGACATGGCAACATGCTCAACCAGGTTAAGACATGCTGCCACTCCAATCTCTCCCCTATACATTGTACATGGATGAGGCACTATAACCACATAGGAGTTTAATTGTTACAACATTCTCACTGAAGGGTGTAACAAATATAGCCTCTTACAAGGCACGCCTCAAAATATGTTAATGAGCCAGAAACAACAATACCAAGCACCCACTAGGGGTCAAATGGTTTTTGGACCGCCAAAGATACAGTAAGGTACTGTATTCTGTGGGGTGGAATTACAGTACCACTTGAAATACAGCAATTATTTCAACGCCCACAACATTTTGCCACAAAGCACAATTTTCTATAAAAGTGATAGTTATATACATGTTCTATAAAAGTGAATGTTATTTACCTCTTCTATAAAAGTGATCGTTATATACCTTTTCTATGAAATTGATAGTTATATACCTTACCTACCAAAGTGATCGTTATATACCTCTTCTATAAAAGTGATAACTATGTTACCTCTTTTATAAAGTGATGGTTATATACCAACTCTTTGAAAGTAATAGTTATTTACCTCTATAAAAGTGATAGGTATTTACCGCTTCTATAAAATATATATATATATACCTCAATGAAAGTGATAGTTATATCCCTCTTCTATAAAAGTGATAGTTATATCCCTCTTCTATAAAAGTGATAGTTAAATGCCTCTTCTATAAAGTTATAGGTATATACCTCTTCTTTAGAAATGAGAGTTATTTACCTCTTCTATAAAAGTGATAGTTATTTACCTCTTCTATAAAAGTGATTGTTATATACCTCTTCTATAAAAGGGATAGTTACATACCTCTTCTATAAAAGTGATAGTTATTTACCTCTTCTATAAAAGTGATAGTTATATACCTCTTCCACAAAATTGATAGTTATATACCTCTTCTATAAAAGTGATAGTTATATACCTCTTCTATAAAAGGGATAGTTAGATACCTCTTCTAAAAAAATTGATAGTTATATACCTCTTCTATAAAAGTTATAGTTATATACCTCTTCTATAAAAGGGATAGTTATATACCTCTTCTAAAAAAATTGATAGTTATATACCTCTTCTATAAAAGTGATAGTTATATACCTCTTCTATAGAATTGATAGATATTTACCTCTTCTATAAAAGTGAGATTTATAAACTTCTTCTATAAAAGTTATAGTTATATACCTCTTCAATAAAAGTGATAGTTATATACCATTTCTATAAAAGTGGTAGTTATATACCATTACTATAAAAGTGATAGTTATATACCTCTTCTATAAAAGTGATAACTATTTTACCTTTTTTTATAGTGATGTTACATAGCTCTTCTACAAAAGTGATAGTAACATACCTTTTCTATAAAAGTAATATATATATACCTCTTCTATAAAAGTGATAGTTATGTACCTATTCTATAAAAGTGATAGTTATATACCTCTTCTATAAAAATTTTAGTTTTTTACCTCTTCTATAAAAGTGATATTTATAAACCTCTTCTATAAAAGTGATAGTTATATACCTCTTCTATAAAAGTGATAGTTATTTACCTCTTCTATAAAAGTGATAGTTATATACCTCTTCCACAAAAGTGATAGTTATATACCTCTTCTATAAAAGTGATAGGTAGTTACCTCAATAAAAATTATAATTATATCTCTCTTCTATAAAAGTGATAGTTATATACCTCTTCTATAAAAGAGGTAGTTTTATACCTCTTCTATAAAAGTTATAGTTATATACCTCTTCTATAAAAGGGATAGTTATATACCTCTTCTAAAAAAAGTGATAGTTATTAACCTCTTCTATAAAAGTGATAGTTATAAATCTCTTCTATTAAAGTGATAATTGTTTACCGCTTCTATAAAAGTGATAGTAATTTACCTCTTCTATAGAATTGATAGATATTTACCTCTTCTATAAAAGTGAGATTTATAAACCTCTTCTATAAAAGTGATAGTTACATACCTCTTCAATAAAAGCGAAAGTTGTGTACCATTTCTATAAGAGTGGTAGTTATATACCATTTCTATAAAAGTGATAGTTATATACCACTTTTATAAGTGATAGTTATTTGCCTCTTCTATAATAGTGATAGTTATATACCTCTTCCACAAAAGTGATAGTTATATACCTCTTCTATAAAAGTGATAGGTAGATACCTCAATAAAAATGATAATTATATCCCTCTTCTATAAAAGTGATAGTTTTGACCTCTTCTATAAAAGGGATAGTTATATACCTCTTGTATAAAAGTGATAGTTATATACCTCTTCTATTAATGTGATAGAAATATACCTCTTCTATAAAAGTGATAGTTATAAACCTCTTCTATAAAAGTGATTGTTACTTACCTCTTCAAAAAAAGTATAGTTATTTCCTCTTCTATAAAGGGGATAGTTATATACCTCTTCTATAAAAGTGATAATTATATATCTCTTCTATAAATGTGATAACTATGTTACATTTTTTATAAAGTTATGGTTATATACCTCTTCTTAAAAAGTGATAGTTTATAACCTCTTCTATAAAAGTGATAGTTATATACCTCTTCTATAAAAGTGATAGTTATATACCTCTTCCACAAAGGTGATAGTTATATACCTCTTCTTAAAAAGTGATAGGTAGTTACCTCAATAAAAATGATAATTATATCCCTCTTCTATAAAAGTGATAGTTATATACCTCTTCTATAAAAGAGGTAGTTGTATACCTCTTCTATAAAAGTGATAGTTATATACCTCTTCTATAAAAGGGATAGTTATATACCTCTTCTAAAAAAAGTTATAGTTATTAACCTCTTCTATAAAAGTGATATTTATAAATCTCTTCTATAAAAGTGATAGTTGTTTACCCTTCTATAAAAGTGATAGTAATTTACCTCTTCTATAGAATTGATAGATATTTACCTCTTCTATAAAAGTGATAGTTATATACCTCTTCAATAAAAGCGATAGTTATATACAATTTCTATAAAAGTGGTAGGTAGAGACCTCAATAAAAATGATAATTATAAACCTCTTCTATAAAAGTGATAGTTTTTACCTCTTCTATAAAAGGGATAGTTATATACCTCTTGTATAAAAGTGATAGTTATATACCTCTTCTATTAATGTGATAGAAATATACCTCTTCTATAAAAGTGATAGTTATATACCTCTTCTATAAAAGTGATTGTTACTTACCTCTTCAAAAAAAATGATAGTTATTTACCTCTTCTATAAAGGGGATAGTTATATACCTCTTCTATAAAAGTGATAATTATATATCTCTTCTATAAATGTGATAACTATGTTACCTTTTTTATAAAGTGATGGTTATATACCTCCTCAAAAAAAGTGATAGTTATATACCTCTTCTATAAAAGTGATAGTTATATACCTCTTCTATAAAAGTGATAGTTATATACCTCTTCTATAAAAGTGATGGTTATATACCTCCTGTATAAAAGTGATAGTTTTTACCTATTCTATAAAGTGATAGATATATACCTCTTCTATAAAAGTGATAGTTATGTGGCTCTTCTATAAAAGTGATAGTTATATAGCTCTTCTATAAAAGTGATAACTATGTTACCTTTTTTATAAAGTGATGGTTATATACCTCTTGTTTAAAAGTTATAGATATTTACCTCTTCTATAGAATTGATAGATATGTACATGTTCTTTAAAAGTGAGATTTATAAACCCCTTCTATAAAAGTGATAGTTCTGTACCTCTTCTATAAAAGTGATAATTATATACCGATTCTATAAAAAATGATAGTTATATACCTGTTCTATAAAAGTGATAGTTATATACCTAATATATAGCAGTGATTACTATGTTACCTTTTTTTTATAAGGTTATGTTTAAATACCTATTGTATAAAAGTTATAGTTATATACCTCTTCAATAAAAGTTATATTTATTTATCTATTCTATAAAAGTGAACGTTATTTTTCTCTTCTATAAAATAAATATTTATATTCCTCTTCAATAAAAGTGATAGTTATATCCCTCTTCTATGAAAGTGATAGTTATATACCTCCACTCTAAATGTGGTAGTTTTTACCTCTTCTATAAAATTGATAGTTATATACCTCTAATATATAAGTGATAGTTATATACCTATCCTATAAATGTTATAACTATGTTACCTTTTTTATAAAGTGATAGTTATATACCTCTTCAATAAAAGTTATGGTTATATACCTCCTCTATAAAAGTGATAGTTTTTAACTCTTCTATAAAGTGATAGATATATACCTCTTCTATAAAAGTGATAACTATGTTAACTTTTTTATAAAGAGATTGTTATATACCTCTTCTAAAAAAGTTATATTTATTTATCTCTTCTATTAAAGTGAAAGTAATTTTTCTCTTCTATAAAATAAATAGCTTTTTACCTCTATAAAAGTGACAATTATTTACCTCTATAAAAGTGATGGTTATTTACCTCTTTTATAAAAGTGATAGCTATTTACCTCGATAAAAGTGATCGCTATATCCATCTTATATAAAAGTGAACTTTATATACCTCTTCTATAGAAGTGATAGTTATAAACCTCTTCTATAAAATTGATATTTATATTCCTCTTTAATAAATGTTATAGTTATATCCCTCTTCTATAAAAGTAATAACTATGTTACCTTTTTTATAAAGTGATAGTTAAATACCTCTTCTATAAAAGTGATAGTTATATACCTCTTCTTTAAAAGTGATGGTTATATACCTCCTCTATAAAAGTTATATTTTTACCTCTTCTATAAAAGGGATAGTTATATACCTCTTCTATAAAAGTGATAGTTATATACCTCTTCTATGAAAATGATGGTTATATACCTCCTCTATAAAAGTGATAGTTTTTACCTCTTCTATAAAAGTGATAGTTATATACCTCTTCTATAAATGTGACAGTAATGTACCTCTTCTATAAAAGTGATTGTTACTTACCGCTTCAAAAAAATGATAGTTATTTACCTCTTCTATATAGGGGATAGTTATATACCTTCTATAAAAGTGATATTTATATTCCTCTTCAATAAAAGTTATAGTTATATCCCTCTTCTATAAAAGTGATAGTTATATCCCTATTCTATCAAAGTGATAGTTTTTACCTCTTCTATAAAAGTGATAGTTATATACCTCTTCTATAAATGTGATAGTAATATACCTCTTCTATAAAAGTGATTGTTACTTACCTCTTCAAAAAAATGATAGTTATTTACCTCTTCTATAAAGGGGATAGTTATATACCTCTTCTATAAATGTGATAACTATGTTACCTTTTTTATAAAGTGATGGTTATATACCTCCTCTGTAAAAGTGATAGTTATATACCTCTTCTATAAAAGTGATGGTTATATACCTCCTCTATAAAAGTGATAGTTATATACCTCTTCTATAAAAGTGATAACTATGTTAACTTTTTTATAAAGAGATTGTTATATACCTCTTCTATAAAAGTTATATTTATTCATCTCTTCTATTAAAGTGAAAGTAATTTTTCTCTTCTATAAAATAAATAGCATTTTACCTCTATAAATGTGACACTTATTTACCTCTATAAAAGTGATAGTTATTTACCTCTTTTATAAAAGTGATAGCTATTTACCTCTATAAAAGTGATAGCTATATCCATCTTATATAAAAGTGAACGTTATATACCTCTTCTATATAAGTGATAGTTATAAACCTCTTCTATAAAATTGATATTTATATTCCTCTTCAATAAAAGTTATAGTTATATCCATCTTCTATAAAAGTGATAGTTATATCCCTATTCTATCAAAGTGATAGTTTGTACCTCTTCTATAAAATTGATAGTTATATACCTCTAATATAAAAGTGATAGTTATATACCTATTCTATAAATGTTATAACTATGTTACCTTTTTTATAAAGTGATAGTTATATACCTCTTCAATAAAAGTTATGGTTATATACCTCCTCTATAAAAGTGATAGTTTTTACCTCTTCTATAAAGTGATAGATATATACCTCTTCTATAAAAGTGATAACTATGTTAACTTTTTTATAAAGAGATTGTTATATACCTCTTCTAAAAAAGTTATATTTATTTATCTCTTCTATTAAAGTGAAAGTAATTTTTCTCTTCTATAAAATAAATAGCTTTTTACCTCTATAAAAGTGACAATTATTTACCTCTATAAAAGTGATGGTTATTTACCTCTTTTATAAAAGTGATAGCTATTTACCTCGATAAAAGTGATCACTATATCCATCTTATATAAAAGTGAACTTTATATACCTCTTCTATAGAAGTGATAGTTATAAACCTCTTCTATAAAATTGATATTTATATTCCTCTTTAATAAATGTTATAGTTATATCCCTCTTCTATAAAAGTGATAACTATGTTACCTTTTTTATAAAGTGATAGTTAAATACCTCTTCTATAAAAGTGATAGTTATATACCTCTTCTTTAAAAGTGATGGTTATATACCTCCTCTATAAAAGTTATATTTTTACCTCTTCTATAAAAGGGATAGTTATATACCTCTTCTATAAAAGTGATAGTTATATACCTCTTCTATGAAAATGATGGTTATATACCTCCTCTATAAAAGTGATAGTTTTTACCTCTTCTATAAAAGTGATAGTTATATACCTCTTCTATAAATGTGACAGTAATGTACCTCTTCTATAAAAGTGATTGTTACTTACCGCTTCAAAAAAATGATAGTTATTTACCTCTTCTATATAGGGGATAGTTATATACCTTCTATAAAAGTGATATTTATATTCCTCTTCAATAAAAGTTATAGTTATATCCCTCTTCTATAAAAGTGATAGTTATATCCCTATTCTATCAAAGTGATAGTTTTTACCTCTTCTATAAAAGTGATAGTTATATACCTCTTCTATAAATGTGATAGTAATATACCTCTTCTATAAAAGTGATTGTTACTTACCTCTTCAAAAAAATGATAGTTATTTACCTCTTCTATAAAGGGGATAGTTATATACCTCTTCTATAAATGTGATAACTATGTTACCTTTTTTATAAAGTGATGGTTATATACCTCCTCTGTAAAAGTGATAGTTATATACCTCTTCTATAAAAGTGATGGTTATATACCTCCTCTATAAAAGTGATAGTTATATACCTCTTCTATAAAAGTGATAACTATGTTAACTTTTTTATAAAGTGATTGTTATATACCTCTTCTATAAAAGTTATATTTATTCATCTCTTCTATTAAAGTGAAAGTAATTTTTCTCTTCTATAAAATAAATAGCATTTTACCTCTATAAATGTGACACTTATTTACCTCTATAAAAGTGATAGTTATTTACCTCTTTTATAAAAGTGATAGCTATTTACCTCTATAAAAGTGATAGCTATATCCATCTTATATAAAAGTGAACGTTATATACCTCTTCTATATAAGTGATAGTTATAAACCTCTTCTATAAAATTGATATTTATATTCCTCTTCAATAAAAGTTATAGTTATATCCATCTTCTATAAAAGTGATAGTTATATCCCTATTCTATCAAAGTGATAGTTTGTACCTCTTCTATAAAAGTGATAGTTATATCCCTCTTCTATAAAAGTGATAGTTATATCCCTATTCTATAAAAGTGATAGTTATATACTTCTTCTGTAAAAGTGATAACTGTATTACCTTTTTTCATAAAGTGATGGTTATATACCTCTTCTATAAAAGTGATAGTTATATACCTCTCATATAAATGTGATAGTTATATATCTCTTCTATAAATGTATTCTGCATATTTACCTAACCCAAAGGTTACATCCCAAATTACATCCTGATTCCTACAAAGTGCATTAGTACATAGAGCTCTGGTTAAATGTAGTGCACTACGTAGAAAATATAGTAACATTTGGGACGAAACATAGACTACAGTAAACCTAGATTATACTACAGTATTCATTACAGACAAGAGGTCCTACTCCAATGAGAAGATGTGTCAGCATGTGTAGAGTTTACTATGTCTGTCCCATTTCAAAGGTATTATGTTTTCCATTATGGAAGTGACTGTACCGTATGACTATTAAGGTAGATCAGCTCTTACAGTAGAGGTTCATTCAGTAAAATATTGATATATGCTGTATGCAACTAATACTCTATAACCAAAGGTTGAATCGTCAAACCAGCAGGGCTTTGATCCAACACAAGCAACATTAATATGACAGTCACAGTCAAGTCAAGGACTTCAGGGCTGCGTCCCAAACGTCACCCTATTGCCTGTGGACAAAGGTAAGGCACCATAAAGGGAATAGGATACCTTTTTGGGACGCAGCCCTGAAGTCATCTGAACCACCTTGTCTATCCTTGACTTGACTTTGCAGTAGGCTAACTGTTTTCCCCCTGTGCTGCTAAATCCCAGTGGGGGTGAGACTTAGAGTTGTTTGGTTCCACCCGAGGAAGCACACATTGCCTGAGCAAACGCGCAATCAATATGAATCGACTCGGGGGGCAAGGGAAGCGGAGCGGCTTCCAAAGCAGATGTTACAGCCGGGGTTGGAGATAATATTTCAGCTTGGTCAAGGCGGAGTGCAGACCGCTCGGCTGTGGTCACTCTCTCGCTGGGGTTATTGATGACCCGCAGGCAGAGGAGAATGTTTCTCTCAGTCCTCTGTCTCTCCATCTCTCTTTCTATATCGCTTTTTTATCTCAATATTTTTCACTGCCTTGGAGGATGTGGAAGCAGGCCTGCCCGGTAGGGCTCAATTCAGTTTGAAATTGTGGCTCAATTGGTAGATATAGAGAGACTATAGGTAGATATATAGATATATAGAGACTATAGGTAGATATATAGATATATAGAGACTATAGGTAGATATATAGATATATAGAGACTATAGGTAGATATATAGAGACTATAGGTAGATATATAGATATATAGAGACTATAGGTAGATATATAGATATATAGAGACTATAGGTAGATATATAGATATATAGAGACTATAGGTATATATATATAGATATATAGAGACTATAGGTATATATATATATAGATATATAGAGACTATAGGTAGATATATAGATATATAGAGACTATAGGTAGATATATAGATATATAGAGACTATAGGTAGATATATAGATATATAGAGACTATAAGTAGATATATAGAGACTATAGGTATATGTATAGATATATAGAGACTATAGGTATATATATAGATATATAGAGACATTCGCTGATATTTAACATCACCAGTTGCATTCATATCCAGCTGTCACTCATAGAAATACAAGTTCGTTTTTCTCTCTTCAAGTTAATACTGATAAGTCAAAGCTGTTCATTAAATTCCATGTATAATCTATGTGTTATGAACGGAGATAGGAAGCTATTTAAGCTGAAAATAATACAACAGTTTCTGGATCATCACAAGGTTTAGTAGAATGGATTATAGATAATCACAAGGTTTAGTAGAATGGATTATAGATCATAACTGATGATGTTATTATATTTGAACATGTGATCAGATGACTTGTGGTAATCATAGTCATTTGGGAAGGATAATTCACTTTATGTGGTGTGTCAAATAGCATAATGTATGTTACTATGGTGGGTAGTCAGATAGGATAGTGTATGGTGGGTATTGTGACGCCCCTCCCACTATGTGACGCCCCTCCCACTATGTGACGCCCCTCCCACTCTGTGACACCTCTCCCACTCTGTGACGCCCCTCCCACTATGTGACGCCCCTCCCACTATGTGACGCCCCTCCCACTATGTGACGCCCCTCCCACTCTGTGACGCCCCTCCAACTATGTGACGCCCCTCCCACTCTGTGACGCCCCTCCCACTATGTGACGCCCCTCCCACTCTGTGACACCCCTCCCACTCTGTGACCCCCCTCCCACTCTGTCTGTTGAATTCTTTCTCTTTGTTCTTGTTTTCGTTTGTAGGATGTCGGTGGGCGGAGCCGGGAAGGCCTCAGCAAAATGGGACACACCTGGGCTCAGGTGTGTCCCGGGGATAAATACACCTTTCCCCCATACACCTGGGCTCAGGTGTGTCCCGGGGATAAATACCCCTTTCCCCCATACATTGAGGAGACTCTCTCCATGCAGACACACTGTTATTTTGGGTTGTGGGATTTTGGGGCTTCTTTGTGTTCATTTGTTTTGACACAACTCAACACCCCTCATTATCACCATCTATGCACACATCCACTCACGTACACTACTGACTACTGACTACACACACCATTGTTACTTGGATATAGTTTAATTTATTTAATAAATATGTTTGTTATTTCTCTATCTCTACATTGTCTCCCTCTTTGTTACGGGCAATTAGCCAGTTCGTTACAGTAGTCAGATTGTATATTGTATGTTACTATGGTGGGTAGTCAGAGAGAGGGAGGGTAGGGAGAGGAGAAGAAACAGAGAGGGAGAGAGGGGAGAGGAAACAGAGAGGGGGAGAGAAAACAGAGAGGGGGAGAGGGAACAGAGAGGGGGAGAGGAAACAGAGAGGGGGAGAGGAGACAGAGAGGGGGAGAGGGAACAGAGAGGGGGAGAGGGAACAGAGAGGGGGAGAGGTAACAGAGAGGGGGAGAGGAAACAGAGGGGGGGAGAGGAAACAGAGAGGGGGAGAGGGAACAGAGAGGGGGAGAGGAGACAGAGAGGGGGAGAGGAAACAGAGGGGGGGAGAGGAGACAGAGAGGGGGAGAGGAAACAGAGAGGGGGAGAGGAAACAGAGAGGGGGAGAGGAAACAGAGAGGGGGAGAGGGAACAGAGAGGGGGAGAGGGAACAGAGAGGGGGAGAGGGAACAGAGAGGGGGAGAGGGAACAGAGAGGGGGGAGAGGTAACAGAGAGGGGGAGAGGAAACAGAGGGGGGAGAGGAAACAGAGAGGGGAGAGGGAACAGAGAGGGGAGAGGAGACAGAGAGGGGGAGAGGAAACAGAGGGGGGAGAGGAGACAGAGAGGGGGAGAGGAAACAGAGAGGGGGAGAGGAAACAGAGAGGGGGAGAGGAAACAGAGAGGGAAATAGGGGAGATGAAACAGAGAGGGGGAGAGGGGAGAGGAAACAGAGGGAGAGAAGGGAGAGGAAACAGAGAGGGGGAGAGGGGAGAGGGAACAGAGAGGGGGAGAGGGAACAGAGAGGGGGAGAGGGGAAAACAGAGAGGGGGGAGGGAGAGGGAAACAGAGAGGGCGAGAGGGGAGATGGAACAGAGAGGGAGAGAGGGGAGAGGAAACAGAGAGGGGAGAGAGGAAACAGAGAGGGGGAGAGGGAACAGAGAGGGAGAGGGGAGAGGAAACAGAGAGGGGGAGAGGGAACAGAGAGGGGGAGAGGAAACAGAGAGGGGGAGAGGAAACAGAGAGGGGGAGAGGAAACAGAGAGGGGGAGAGGAACAGAGAGGGGGAGAGGGAACAGAGAGGGGGAGAGGAAACAGAGAGGGGGAGAGGGAAACAGAGAGGGGGAGAGGGAACAGAGAGGGGGAGAGGGAACAGAGAGGGGAGAGGGAAACAGAGAGGGGGAGAGGGAACAGAGAGGGGGAGAGGGAAACAGAGAGGGGGAGAGGAAACAGAGAGGGGGAGAGGGAACAGAGAGGGGGAGAGGGAACAGAGAGGGGGAGAGGAAACAGAGAGGGGGAGAGGGAACAGAGAGGGGGAGAGGGAACAGAGAGGGGGAGAGGGAACAGAGAGGGGGAGAGGAAACAGAGAGGGGGAGAGGAGACAGAGAGGGGGAGAGGGAACAGAGAGGGGGAGAGGGGGAGAGGGAACCGAGAGGGGGAGAGGGAACAGAGAGGGGGAGAGGGAACAGAGAGGGGGAGAGGGAACAGAGAGGGGGAGAGGGAACAGAGAGGGGGAGAGGAAACAGAGAGGGGGAGAGGGGAGAGGAAACAGAGAGGGGGAGAGGGAGAGGAAACAGAGGGGGGGAGAGGAGACAGAGAGGGGGAGAGGAAACAGAGAGGGGGAGAGGGAACAGAGAGGGGGAGAGGGAACAGAGAGGGGGAGAGGAAACAGAGAGGGGGAGAGGAAACAGAGAGGGGGAGAGGGAACAGAGAGGGGGAGAGGGAACAGAGAGGGGGAGAGGGAACAGAGAGGGGGAGAGGAAACAGAGAGGGGGAGAGGAGACAGAGAGGGGGAGAGGGAACAGAGAGGGGGAGAGGGAACAGAGAGGGGGAGAGGGAACAGAGAGGGGGAGAGGAAACAGAGAGGGGGAGAGGAAACAGAGAGGGGGAGAGGGAACAGAGAGGGGGAGAGGGGAGAGGGAACAGAGAGGGGGAGAGGGGAGAGGAAACAGAGAGGGGGAGAGGGAACAGAGAGGGGGAGAGGGAACAGAGAGGGGGAGAGGGGAGATGAAACAGAGAGGGGGAGAGGGGAGAGGAAACAGAGAGGGGGAGAGGGAACAGAGAGGGAGAGAGGGGAGAGGAAACAGAGAGGGGGAGAGGGTAGAGGGAACAGAGAGGGGGAGAGGGAACAGAGAGGGGGAGAGGGAACAGAGAGGGGGAGAGGGAACAGAGAGGGGGAGAGGGAACAGAGAGGGGGAGAGGGGAGATGAAACAGAGAGGGGGGAGGGGAGAGGAAACAGAGAGGGGAGAGGGAACAGAGAGGGAGAGAGGGGAGAGGAAACAGAGAGGGGGAGAGGGAACAGAGAGGGGGAGAGGGAACATAGAGGGGGAGAGGGAACAGAGAGGGGGAGAGGGAACAGAGAGGGGGAGAGGAAACAGAGAGGGGAGAGGGAACAGAGAGGGGAGAGGGAACAGAGAGGGGGAGAGGGAACAGAGAGGGGGAGAGGGAACAGAGAGGGGGAGAGGGAACAGAGAGGGGGAGAGGGAACAGAGAGGGGGAGAGGGAACAGAGAGGGGGAGAGGGAACAGAGAGGGGGAGAGGGAACAGAGAGGGGGAGAGGGAACAGAGAGGGGGAGAGGGAACAGAGAGGGGGAGAGGAAACAGAGAGGGGGAGAGGGAACAGAGAGGGGGAGAGGAAACAGAGAGGGGGAGAGGGAACAGAGAGGGGGAGAGGGAACAGAGAGGGGGAGAGGGAACAGAGAGGGGGAGAGGGAACAGAGAGGGGGAGAGGGACAGAGAGGGGGAGAGGGAACAGAGAGGGGGAGAGGGAACAGAGAGGGGGAGAGGAAACAGAGAGGGGGAGAGGAAACAGAGAGGGGGAGAGGGAACAGAGAGGGGGAGAGGAAACAGAGAGGGGGAGAGGGAACAGAGAGGGGGAGAGGGAACAGAGAGGGGGAGAGGGAACAGAGAGGGGGAGAGGGAACAGAGAGGGGGAGAGGGGAGATGAAACAGAGAGGGGGAGAGGGGAGAGGAAACAGAGGGAGAGAGGGGAGAGGAAACAGAGAGGGGGAGAGGGAACAGAGAGGGGGAGAGGGAGATGAAACAGAGAGGGGGAGAGGGGAGAGGAAACAGAGAGGGGGAGAGGGAACAGAGAGGGGGAGAGGGAACAGAGAGGGGGAGAGGAAACAGAGAGGGGGAGAGGGAACAGAGAGGGGGAGAGGAAACAGAGAGGGGGAGAGGGAACAGAGAGGGGAGAGGGAACAGAGAGGGGGAGAGGGAACAGAGAGGGGGAGAGGGAACAGAGAGGGGGAGAGGGGAGATGAAACAGAGAGGGGGAGAGGGGAGAGGAAACAGAGGGAGAGAGGGGAGAGGAAACAGAGAGGGGGAGAGGGAACAGAGAGGGGGAGAGGGGAGATGAAACAGAGAGGGGGAGAGGGGAGAGGAAACAGAGGGAGAGAGGGGAGAGGAAACAGAGAGGGGGAGAGGGAACAGAGAGGGGGAGAGGGAACAGAGAGGGGGAGAGGGAACAGAGAGGGGGAGAGGAAACAGAGAGGGAAATAGGGGAGATGAAACAGAGAGGGGGAGAGGGGAGAGGAAACAGAGGGAGAGAGGGGAGAGGAAACAGAGAGGGGGAGAGGGGAGAGGGAACAGAGGTGGAGAGGGGAGAGGAAACAGAGAGGGAGAGAGGGGAGAGGAAACAGAGAGGGGGAGAGGGGAGAGGGAACAGAGAGGGAGAGAGGGGAGAGGAAAAAAAGAGAGGGAGAGAGAGGAGAGGTAACAGAGAGGTGGAGAGGGGAGAGGAAACAGAGAGGGGGGAGTGAGTAGAGGAAACAGAGGGAGAGAGGGGAGAGGAGAGGAAGGAGAGAGAGAGAGGGAGGGAGGGAGGTGGAGAATGGGAAAGGGAGTGGAGGGAGGGAGGTGGAGAAGGGGAAAGGGAGTGGAGGGAGGGAGGTAGAGAAGGGGAAAGGGAGTGGAGGGAGGGAGGTGGAGAAGGGGAAAGGGAGTGGAGGGAGGGAGGTGGAGAAGGGGAAAGGGAGTGGAGGGAGGGAGGTGGAGAAGGGGAAAGGGAGTGGAGGGAGGGAGGTGGAGAAGGGGAAAGGGAGTGGAGGGAGGGAGGTGGAAAGGGGAGGGGGAGTAGAGGGAATGCTGATTGATATTATTGATCTCCTCCCTCCCTCTCTCAGCACTCTGGTGATATGGACAGGTGAGGCTAAACCTTTGTCACTCACTCAGCATTGCAACTCTCATTACTAATGCAACACTTCTGCAGGAGGGCGAGGGAGGGAAGGAGAGAGAGAGAGAGAGACATACAGTGGGGAAAAAAAGTATTTAGTCAGCCACCAATTGTGCAAGTTCTCCCACTTAAAAAGATGAGAGAGGCCTGTAATTTTCATCATAGGTACACGTCAACTATGACAGACAAAATGAGAAAAAAAAATCCAGAAAATCACATTGTAGGATTTTTTATGAATTTATTTGCAAATTATGGTGGAAAATAAGTATTTGATCAATAACAAAAGTTTCTCAATACTTTGTTATATACCCTTTGTTGGCAATGACACAGGTCAAACGTTTTCTGTAAGTCTTCACAAGGTTTTCACACACTGTTGCTGGTATTTTGGCCCATTCCTCCATGCAGATCTCCTCTAGAGCAGTGATGTTTTGGGGCTTTCAACTCCCTCCAAAGATTTTCTATGGGGTTGAGATCTGGAGACTGGCTAGGCCACTCCAGGACCTTGAAATGCTTCTTACGAAGCCACTCCTTCGTTGCCCGGGCGGTGTGTTTGGGATCATTGTCATGCTGAAAGACCCAGCCAAGTTTCATCTTCAATGCCCTTGCTGATGGAAGGAGGTTTTCACTCAAAATCTCACGATACATGGCCCATTCATTCTTTCCTTTACACGGATCAGTCGTCCTGGTCCCTTTGCTTAAAAACAGCCCCAAAGCATGATGTTTCCACCCCCATGCTTCACAGTAGGTATGGTGTTCTCTGGATGCAACTCAGCATTATTTGTCCTCCAAACACGAAGAGTTTAGTTTTTACCAAAAAGTTATATTTTGGTTTCATCTGACCATATGACATTCTCCCAATCATCTTCTGGATCATCCAAATGCACTCTAGCAAACTTCAGACGGGCCTGGACATGTACTGGCTTAAGCAGGGGGACACGTCTGGCACTGCAGGATTTGAGTCCCTGGCGGCGTAGTGTGTTACTGATGGTAGGCTTTGTTACTTTGGTCCCAGCTCTCTGCAGTCATTCACTAGGTCCCCCCGTGTGGTTCTGGGATTTTTGCTCACCGTTCTTGTGATCATTTTGACCACACGGGGTGAGATCTTGCGTGGAGCCCCAGATCGAGGGAGATTATCAGTGGTCTTGTATGTCTTCCATTTCCTAATAATTGCTCCCACAGTTGATTTCTTCAAACCAAGCTGCTTACCTATTGCAGATTCAGTCTTCCCAGCCTGGTGCAGGTCTACAATTTTGTTTCTGGTGTCCTTTGACAGCTCTTTGGTCTTGGCCATAGTGGAGTTTGGAGTATGACTATTTGAGGTTGTGGACAGGTGTCTTTTATACTGATAACAAGTTCAAACAGGTGCCATTAATACAGGTAACGAGTGGAGGACAGAGGAGCCTCTTAAAGAAGAAGTTACAGGTCTGTGAGAGCCAGAAATCTTGCTTGTTTGTAGGTGACCAAATAGTTATTTTCCACCATAATTTGCAAATAAATTCATAAAAAATCCTACAATGTGATTTTCTGGATATTTTTTTCTCAATTTGTCTGTCATAGTTGACGTGTACCTATGATGAAAATTACAGGCCTCTCTCATCTTTTTAAGTGGGAGAACTTGCACAATTGGTGGCTGACTAAATACTTTTTTTCCCCACTGTAGTTTGGACCTATTTTCAGGACATCACAGTTTCTCTGCACAGCACTTTTAAAGCCCCAATCCTGAGTTTGTGTTTCAGCCCAAGGGCAGCCCCGCCACCTGATTTGGTATGAAGCTGTAGGATGGAAAAGGGGAAGTGTAACCACTCTCACATTCCTAGAGACAGAGCTAAGGATGCAAGTTATAGTCTTCAATAAACAACACTGTTTTGTCATTCATTGAAATGACCATGGAACAGTTGTGTAAAGCAACCAGTGGGCTGTAGCCTCTCTCTAACACACAACAGATGGCTGGGGAAGCAGACTGGCCAATACAACACAAGGACAGATACAACATGTGGCCTTTCCAGTCCTCATATATGTTTGTGTACTAGATCTCGTGTCAGAATGCTGGGAGTCAACACAGAGTAATGATTTGTTATGATGCATGTTCTATCAGTACCACAATACTGAGATTATGGTGTTCTATCAGTACCACAATACTGAGATTATGGTGTTCTATCAGTACCACAATACTGAGATTATGGTGTTCTATCAGTACCACAATACTGAGATTATGGTGTTCTATCAGTACCACAATACTGAGATTATGGTGTTCTATCAGTACCACAATACTGAGATTATGGTGTGCCCTTTGCTCTCAAATGAATGATATAATAATAATAATATAATATGCCATTTAGCAGACGCTTTTATCCAAAGCGACTTACAGTCATGCGTGCATACAATTTTTTTTTTTTGTGTATGGGTGGTCCCGGGGATCGAACCCACTACCTTGGCGTTACAAGCGCCGTGCTCTACCAGCTGAGCTACAGAGGACCACACACGAAGAGTTTAGTTTTTACTTGGCCTTGAATGAGTTGGCCTTGAATGATCAACGGATCCCATGGTACAGTGACACGACAGTGTAGGTAAACACTGTTGCATTGTTTTTTACGTGGGTTATACCTTTTTGCAGAGAAGGCGGAAGTCGGGGCGCAGGGCCGCGTGTTGCAGAGCCTAAACGTGCTGTTTTGTTCAGCCACATCAAATATGCATCCAAGGCCAACTGAAATACTATCAGAAATATGTTGGTTCTTTTTCACAGCTTCTCATTTACCTTTTACTGCAGTGGGCTAAATCAGGGTCACACAGAGTGATTCTAAATCAAGGTCACACAGAGTGATTCTAAATCAAGGTCACACAGAGTGGTTCTAAATCAAGGTCACACAGAGTGGTTCTTGGTATTCTTAAACAAATCTACTTTGAAATACACCTCACACACACTGTCACGAATTCAGCCAAGGCTGCCCCTCCTCCTTGCTCGGGCAGGCTTCGGCGTTCGTCGTCATCGGAGTACTAGCTGCCACCAATCGATGTTTTCTGTGTTACACTTGTCTTGTCTGTATTGATCACACCTGTTACCCATTATGTTAATTTCTTTCCCTATTTTACCCTCTGGTTCCCTCATGGTGTTGTGCGTGATTGTTCGTTGTTTTGCTGTCTTTTGGTGAGCCGGTATTTGCTCTTCCCTGCGTGGTGGCCTACCTTAGCTCAGGACGTGAGGGTTTATGTTTCCTCCTGTTCGGTGTGCACCCAGTGCAAGGCACCTAGACACCTGCCCAGAGGGAAATTACAACCCCTACCCGTTCCACAACGGCCGTGGTCTCACCTATCGGTGGACTTTGTTACGGACCTCCCCCCGTCACAAGGGAATACCACGATCCTAGTCGTTGTGGATCGGTTTTCTAAGTCCTGTCGTCTCATTCCTTTGCCTGGTCTCCCTACAGCCCTACAGACTGCGGAGGCCCTGTTTACACACGTCTTCCGGCTCTACGGGGTACCTGAGGATATAGTGTCTGATCGGGGTCCCCAGTTCACATCAAGGGTCTGGAAGGCGTTCATGGACCATCTGGGGGTCCATTTAAAGTCCTGAGGAGGTTGAACAAGGTTTGTTATAGGTTACAGCTCCCCCCTGATTTCCGTATTAACCCCTCGTTCCATGTATTTCTCCTCAGGCCGGTGGTAGCTGGTCTGCTCCAGGAGTCTGACGTGCGGGAGGTTCCTCCACCCCCATTGGACATCGAGGGGGCACCGGCGTACTCGGTCCGTTCCATTCTGTATTCGAGGCGACGGGTGGGGGGACTGCAGTATCTCATGGAGTGGGGGGGTTATGGTCCGGAGGAACAGAGCTGGGTTCCCAGGAGGGACATCCTCGATCTCTCCCTGTTGAGGGAGTTCCATCGTCGTCATCCGACTCGCCCTGCTCTGCGTCCTCCTGGCCGTCCCTGAGGCTGGTGTCGGGGGGTACTGGGGGGATACCGTCACGGGGGGGTACTGTCACGAATTCAGCCGAGGCTGCTCCTCCTCCTTGCTCGGGCAGGCTTTGGCGTTCGTCATCACCGGAGTTCTAGCTGCCACTGATCGATGTTTCTGTGTTACACTTGTCTTGTCTGTATTGATCACACCTGTTACCCATTATGTTAATTTATTTCCCTATTTTACCCTCTGGTTCCCTCATGGTGTTGTGCGTGATTGTTCGTTGTTTTGCTGTCTTTTGGTGAGCCGGTATTTGCTCTTCCCTGCGTGGAGGATTTGCTCTGCTATTATGTTCCAGTAAAGAACTTCTTTATTATAGTTCTGTGTCCTGCGCCTGATTCCATCCTACCGCTACACCCAGACGCATGACACACACAGTTATGGGCTTAAAAAAACAGGTGTTTACCTGATTTTTGGCAGGTTTTATTAAAATAATGTTTATTAATTATGAAATTATAAAAAATATTAATAACATTCCACCCATGAGGCCACTAAGTCATTTGACTGCAGGAAAGGGCTACAACTGATCAATGAGGTCATTTTAACATTTTGCATAAAACTCTCCCCGGTTCCTAAACGTCCTAGCTCAGCAAACAGAAATGAAAGATAACTTTTTCGATGTCAACTATATTATTGATGATGCATTCATTCTATCAATTATTTTAGATTATTCTGTTGAGCAAGGCAACAAGTACTGACAAAAGAGATGCTGCTAGTATCTAATTATAGGCAAATTGACAAACAAATAGCTTACCAAATGTTGGAACTTATAAGCAGAAACATATCTAAATGCGGTTTGAAAACGTTTTTCCCTTCACCCCCTGTCAAAAAATGGTTACGCCGTCCCTGCCTTGTTATTGACTGAAGGATTCAAATTACTTCTAGGTCCTGTTAGTAATTCCAATTGCCAGTCAAGTCCCTGATGTAACGTTACTCACCAGAAAAACAAAATCGCCCAGCAAAATGATTACGCGTTTTATAAATTGCCAAACGTGTTGACAAAATACAGTAGTTTAGATGGCACTGATCACTAGAATGCAATATCTGCTTGGCTTTCACTGCTCTAATCGACAAGAGCTGTTTCACCAGACACAACACAATGATTTTAAAGTCATTATGCACTCGACTCAGCAGAGAGAGAATCAGGTCTCAATACACAGGACATGTAGAAGAGAACACAGCAGAGGCCCTGAGCTATTGGCTCTGACTGTTGAACCTCCCACAGAAGGGTGTAAGGCTTGGCTCTGACTGTTGAACCTCCCACAGAGGGGTGTAAGGCTTGGCTCTGACCGTTGAACCTCCCACAGAGGGGTGTAAGGCTTGGCTCTGACCGTTGAACCTCCCACAGAGGGGTGTAAGGCTTGGCTCTGACCGTTGAACCTCCCACAGAAGGGTGTAAGGCTTGGCTCTGACCGTTGAACCTCCCACAGAGGGGTGTAAGGCTCTGACCGTTGAACCTCCCACAGAGGGGTGTAAGGCTCTGACCGTTGAACCTCCCACAGAGGGGTGTAAGGCTCTGACCGTTGAACCTCCCACAGAAGGGTGTAAGGCTTGGCTCTGACCGTTGAACCTCCCACAGAGGGGTGTAAGGCTCTGACCGTTGAACCTCCCACAGAAGGGTGTAAGGCTTGGCTCTGACCGTTGAACGTCCCACAGAGGGGTGTAAGGCTTGGCTCTGACCGTTGAACCTCCCACGAGGGTTAAGGCTCGACCTTGAACCTCCCACAGAGGGGTGTAAGGCTCTGACCGTTGAACCTCCCACAGAGGGGTATAAGGCTTGGCTCTGACCGTTGAACCTCCCACAGAGGGGTGTAAGGCTTTGAAATGAGAAGCCAACCAAATAAAATGTGTTCCACTGTAGCTAGTGCTATAGCTCAACCTGATCTCAGGGATAGACATAACATTGTACATATAATCTGTCTCCCTCCATTTAGTATGATATGTTACGTTTCATAAGGTATGTGTTAACCTACTTGTTATCATCATTTCTGCAATGTTACATTTTGGACATTGAAATCTGCTGACGTCCGAACAGACAAACTTCTTGAATAAGACAGAAAGATCTTTGAAAGACACCTTCATTAAACACGCTTCAACGGCTTTGAGATGGGAATCATTGGAAAGATAATTTCTAATGTAATCAGAGAGACTAATCAATCTGATACGCTGATGTTGTTGATCCTCTCTGTGTGAATCCAAACACACATCAACACTATGGAAGCTGTCACATCCCACCCTGGAGATATGGCACAGAGAGATACGTGTGTGAATCCCAAATGGAACCCTATTCCCTATATAGTGCACTACATCTGACCAGAGCACAATGGAACCCTATTCCCTATATAGTGCACTACATCTGACCAGGGCCCAATGACAACCAGTTATTTACATTTTAGTCATTTAGCAGACGCTCTTATCCAGAGCGACTTACAGTTAGTGAGTGCATACATTATATTTTTTTCATACTGGCCCCCCGTGGGAATCGAACCCACAACCCTGGCGTTGCAAACACCATGCTCTACCAACTGAGCTACATCCCTCCCCTACCCTGGACGACGCTGGGCCAATTGTGCGGCGCCCCATGGGTCTCCAGGTCACGGCCAGCTACGACAGAGCCTGGATTCGAACCAGGATCTCTAGCACTGCGATGCAGTGCCTTAGAACTCTGCGCCACTCAGGAGATAGTTATGAGGGGCTATACCCAGTTATGAGGGGCTATATCCGGTTATGAGGGGCTATACCCGGTTATGAGGGGCTATACCCAGTTCTGAGGGGCTATACCCAGTTCTGAGGGGCTATACCCAGTTATGAGGGGCTATACCCGGTTATGAGGGGCTATACCCAGTTATGAGGGGCTATACCCAGTTCTGAGGGGCTATACCCGTTTATGAGGGGCTATACCTGGTTATGAGAGGCTATACCCGGTTATGAGGGGCTATACCCGGTTATGAGGGGCTATACCCAGTTATGAGGGGCTATACCCAGTTCTGAGGGGCTATACCCAGTACTGAGGGGCTATACCCAGTTATGAGGGGCTATACCCAGTTCTGAGGGGCTATACCCGGTTATGAGGGGCTATACCCGGTTATGAGGGGCTATACCCGGTTATGAGGGGCTATACCCGGTTATGAGGGGCTATACCCGGTTGTGAGGGGCTATACCCGGTTATGAGGGGCTATACCTGGTTGTGAGGGGCTATACCCAGTTATGAGGGGCTATACCCAGTTCTGAGGGGCTATACCCAGTTCTGAGGGGCTATACCTGGTTATGAGGGGCTATACCCAGTTATGAGTGTCTATACCCGGTTATGAGGGACTATACCCGGTTATGAGGGGCTATACCCGGTTATGAGGGGCTATACCCAGTTATGAGGGTCTATACCCGGTTATGAGGGGCTATACCCAGTTATGAGTGTCTATACCAGGTTATGAGGGACTATACCCGGTTATGAGGGGCTATACCCGGTTATGAGGGGCTATACCCAGTTATGAGGGTCTATACCCGGTTATGAGGGGCTATACCCAGTTCTGAGGGGCTATACCCAGTTATGAGGGGCTATACCCGGTTATGAGGGGCTATACCCGGTTATGAGGGGCTATACCCAGTTATGAGGGGTTATACCCGGTTATGAGGGGCTATACCCAGTTATGAGGGGCTATACCCAGTACTGAGGGGCTATACCCGGTTATGAGGGGCTATACCCGGTTATGAGGGGCTATACCTGGTTATGAGGGGCTATACCCAGTTCTGAGGGGCTATACCCGGTTATGAGGGGCTATACCCAGTTATGAGGGGCTATACCTGTTTTAGTAATGCTATTTCTATGATGTTTCTCCCGTACAGCATCAAATATATACTAAAGGCCCTATAAATGAATGGACGCCTCCTCCCAAACAAACAGAAAGATTGGTTTCCAATTCCTGCTTCCTTCCTTCAGCATAATGAGCATTATTTCTCTTTGCCAATTCACCTCGCTATCAGCTGCCTCTGAGCCCCCTCTCAGCAATGCTGCCAAAGGTGTTTCTTCCTGTCACCTCTATTCAACTGATGAAAACAGACAGGATCAGTCCCTGTGCTTCTCTCTGACTGACTGGACAAATATATGAGCCAGAATCCATACAGCACATTCTCCCATAACACTAAGGTACACGGCAGTACAGACTCCTATAACACTAAGGTACACGGCAGTACAGACTCTTATTACACTAAGGCGCACGGCAGTACAGACTCCTATAACACTAAGGTACACGGCAGTAGGACTCCTATTACACTAAGGCACACGGCAGTACAGACTCCTATAACACTAAGGTACACGTGTCACGGATTCAGCCGAGGCTGCTCCTCCTCCTTGCTCGGGCAGGCTTCGGCGTTCGTCGTCCCCGGAGTACCAGCTGCTACCGATCTATGTTTCGGTGTTTGTCTTGTTTGGTCTTTATTGTTAACACCTGTTTCCTATTATGTTGCATTGTATTCCCTTTAAATACCCCTGTCTCTCATAGTTTATTGTGTGTGATTGTTTTTCGTGAGGTCGGCTAGCTGTTGTGTGCCAGTATTGTTCCTCCCTGTTAGGAGGTATTTTGGTTTTGTACTTTCTATACTGTGTTCAGTAAAGTACGTCTGCCAGTAGCTCGGTGTTACCGCATACACGTCAGCCTGACAACACGTTAGCACAGACTCCTATTACATTAAGGTATGCGGCAGCACAGACTCCAATAACACTAAGGCACACATTTTACATTTTAGTCATTTAGCAGACGCTCTTATCCAGAGCGACTTACAGGAGCAATTAGGGTTAAGTGCCTTGCTTAAGGGCACATCGACAGATTTTTCACCTAGTCGGCTCGGGGATTAGAACCAGCAACCTTTCGGTTACTGGCACAACGCTCTTACCCACTAAGCTACCTGCCGCCCTACACGGCAGTAGGACTCCTATACCACTAAGGTACATGGCAGTAGGACTCCTATTACACTAAGGCACACGGCAGTACAGACTCCTATAACACTAAGGTACACGGCAGTCACTCCTATTACACTAAGGTACACGGCAGTACAGACTCCTATAACACTAAGGTACACGACAGTACAGACTCCTATTACACTAAGGCACACGGCAGTACAGACTCCTATTACACTAAGGCACACGGCAGTACAGACTCCTATAACACTAAGGTACATGGCAGTCACTCCTATTACACTAAGGCACACGGCAGTACAGACTCCTATTACACTAAGGCACACGGCAGTACAGACTCCTATAACACTAAGGTACACAGCAGTCACTCCTATTACACTAAGGCACACGGCAGTAGGACTCCTATAACACTAAGGTACACGGCAGTACAGACTCCTATTACACTAAGGCACACGGCAGTACAGACTCCTATAACACTAAGGTACACGGCAGTCACTCCTATTACACTAAGGCACACGGCAGTACACACTAATATAACACTAAGGTACACGGCAGTACAGACTCCTATTACAGTAAGGCACACGGCAGTGCAGACTCCTATTACACTAAGGCACAAGGCAGTAGGACTCCTATTATACTAAGGTACACGGCAGTACAGACTCCTATAACACTAAGGTACACGGCAGTAGGACTCCTATTACACTAAGGTACACGGCAGTACAGACTCCTATAACACTAAGGTACATGGCAGTCACTCCTATTACACTAAGGCACACGGCAGTACACACTCCTATAACACTAAGGTACACGGCAGTACAGACTCCTATTACAGTAAGGCACACGGCAGTGCAGACTCCTATTACACTAAGGCACACGGCAGTAGGACTCCTATTACACTAAGGTACACGGCAGTAGGACTCCTATTACACTAAGGTACACGGCAGTACAGACTCCTATAACACTAAGGTACACGGCAGTACACTCCTATTACACTAAGGCACACGGCAGTACACACTCCTATAACACTAAGGAACACGGCAGTGCAGACTCCTATAACACTAAGGTACACGGCAGTACAGACTCCTATAACACTAAGGCACACGGCACTACAGACTCCTATAACACTAAGGCACACGGCAGTACACACTCCTATGACACTAAGGTACACAGCAGTACAGACTCCTATTACACTAAGATACACGGCAGTAGGACTCCTATACCACTAAGGTACATGGCAGTAAAGACTGCTAAAAGACGAAGGTACACGGCAGTGCAGACTCCTATTACACTAAGGCACACGGCAGTAGGACTCCTATAACACTAAGGCACACGGCAGTACACACTCCTATGACACTAAGGTACACGGCAGTACAGACTCCTATTACACTAAGGTACACGGCAGTACAGACTCCTATAACACTAAGGTACACGGCAGTAGGACTCCTATTACACTAAGGCACACGGCAGTACAGACTCCTATAACACTAAGGTACACGGCAGCAGAGACTCCTATAACACTAAGGTACACGGCAGTGTGACTCCTATAACACTAAGGTACACGGCAGTGTGACTCCTATAACACTAAGGTACACGGCAGTATGACTCCTATAACACTAAGGTACACGGCAGTATGACTCCTATAGCACTAAGGTACACGGCAGTATGACTCCTATAGCACTAAGGTACACGGCAGCACATTCTCCTATAACACTAAGGTACACGGCAGTACAGACTCCTATAACACTAAGGTACACGGCAGTACAGACTCCTATTACACTAAGGCGCACGGCAGTACAGACTCCTATAACACTAAGGTACACGGCAGTACAGACTCCTATAACACTAAGGTACACGGCAGTAGGACTCCTATTACACTAAGGCACACGGCAGTACAGACTCCTATAACACTAAGGTACACGTGTCACGGATTCAGCCGAGGCTGCTCCTCCTCCTTGCTCGGGCAGGCTTCGGCGTTCGTCGTCCCCGGAGTACCAGCTGCTACCGATCTATGTTTCGGTGTTTGTCTTGTTTGGTCTATATTGTTAACACCTGTTTCCTATTATGTTGCATTGTATTCCCTTTAAATACCCCTGTCTCTCATAGTTTATTGTGTGTGATTGTTTTTCGTGAGGTCGGCTAGCTGTTGTGTGCCAGTATTGTTCCTCCCTGTAAGGAGGTATTTTAGTTTTGTACTTTCTATACTGTGTTCAGTAAAGTACGTCTGCCAGTAGCTCGGTGTTACCGCATACACGTCAGCCTGACAACACGTTAGCACAGACTCCTATTACATTAAGGTATGCGGCAGCACAGACTCCAATAACACTAAGGCACACATTTTACATTTTAGTCATTTAGCAGACGCTCTTATCCAGAGCGACTTACAGGAGCAATTAGGGTTAAGTGCCTTGCTTAAGGGCACATCGACAGATTTTTCACCAAGTCTGCTCGGGGATTAGAACCAGCGACCTTTCGGTTACTGGCACAACGCTCTTACCCACTAAGCTACCTGCCGCCATACACGGCAGTAGGACTCCTATACCACTAAGGTACATGGCAGTAGGACTCCTATTACACTAAGGTACATGGCAGTAAAGACTGCTAAAAGACAAAGGCACACGGCAGTACAGACTCCTATAACACTAAGGTACACGGCAGTAGGACTCCTATAACACTAAGGTACACGGCAGTACAGACTCCTATAACACTAAGGTACACGGCAGTACACTCCTATTACACTAAGGCACACGGCAGTAGGACTCCTATAACACTAAGGTACACGGCAGTACAGACTCCTATAACACTAAGGTACACGGCAGTACACTCCTATTACACTAAGGCACACGGCAGTACACACTCCTATAACACTAAGGTACACGGCAGTACAGACTCCTATTACACTAAGGCACACGGCAGTACAGATTCTTATAACACTAAGATACACGGCAGTACAGACTCCTATAACACTAAGGTACACGGCAGCAGAGACTCCTATAACACTAAGGCACACGGCAGCACAGACTCCTATAACACTAAGGTACACGGCAGCAGAGACTCCTATAACACTAAGGTACATGGCAGTGTGACTCCTATAACACTAAGGTACACGGCAGTATGACTCCTATAACACTAAGGTACACGGCAGTATGACTCCTATAGCACTAAGGTACACGGCAGTATGACTCCTATAGCACTAAGGTACATGGCAGTACAGACTCCTATAACACTAAGGTACACGGCAGTACAGACTCCTATTACACTAAGGCACACGGCAGTACACACTCCTATAACACTAAGGTACACGGCAGTACAGACTCCTATAACACTAAGGTACACGGCAGTAGGACTCCTATTACAGTAAGGCACACGGCAGTACAGACTCCTATAACACTAAGGAACACGGCAGTGCAGACTCCTATAACACTAAGGTACACGGCAGTAGGACTCCTATTACACTAAGGTACACGGCAGTACAGACTCTTATAACACTAAGGTACACGGCAGTACAGACTTCTATTACACTAAGGCACACGGCAGTACACACTCCTATAACACTAAGGTACACGGCAGTAGGAACCTATTACACTAAGCACACGGCAGTACAGAATCCTATAACACTAAGGAACACGGCAGTGCAGACTCCTATAACACTAAGGTACATGGCAGTAAAGACTGCTAAAAGACTAAGGTACACGGCAGCACAGACTCCTATAACACTAAGGTACACGGCAGCACAGACTCCTATAACACTAAGGTACACGGCAGCAGAGACTCCTATAACACTAAGGTACACGGCAGCAGAGACTCCTATAACACTAAGGTACACGGCAGTGTGACTCCTATAACACTAAGGTACACGGCAGTATGACTCCTATAACACTAAGGTACACAGCAGTATGACTCCTATAGCACTAAGGTACACGGCAGTATGACTCCTATAGCACTAAGGTACACGGCAGTATGACTCCTATTACACTAAGGCACACGGCAGTACAGATTCTTATAACACTAAGGTACACGGCAGTACAGACTCCTATAACACTAAGGTACACGGCAGTAGGACTCCTATTACACTAAGGTACACGGCAGTACAGACTCCTATAACACTAAGGTACACGGCAGTACAGACTCCTATTACACTAAGGCACACGGCAGTACACACTCCTATGACACTAAGGTACATGGCAGTACAGACTCCTATTACACTAAGGTACACGGCAGTACAGACTCCTATAACACTAAGGTACACGGCAGTAGGACTCCTATTACACTAAGGCACACGGCAGTACAGACTCCTATAACACTAAGGAACACGGCAGTGCAGACTCCTATAACACTAAGGTACACGGCAGTAGGACTCCTATAACACTAAGGTACTTGGCAGTACAGACTCCTATAACACTAAGGTACACGGCAGCACAGACTCCTATAACACTAAGGTACACGGCAGCAGAGACTCCTATAACATTAAGGCACACTGCAGCACAGACTCCTATAACACTAAGGTACACGGCAGCAGAGACTCCTATAACACTAAGGTACACGGCAGTGTGACTCCTATAACACTAAGGTACACGGCAGTATGACTCCTATAACACTAAGGTACACGGCAGAATGACTCCTATAGCACTAAGGTACACGGCAGTATGACTCCTATAGCACTAAGGTACACGGCAGTACAGACTCCTATAACACTAAGGTACATGGCAGTACAGACTCCTATTACACTAAGGCACACGGCAGTACACACTCCTATAACACTAAGGTACACGGCAGTACAGACTCCTATAACACTAAGGTACACGGCAGTAGGACTCCTATTACACTAAGGCACACGGCAGTACAGACTCCTATAACACTAAGGAACACGGCAGTGCAGACTCCTATAACACTAAGGTACACGGCAGTAGGACTCCTATTACACTAAGGTACACGGCAGTACAGACTCCTATAACACTAAGGTACACGGCAGTACAGACTCCTATTACACTAAGGCACACGGCAGTACACACTCCTATAACACTAAGGTACACGGCAGTAGGACTCCTATTACACTAAGGCACACGGCAGTACAGAATCCTATAACACTAAGGAACACGGCAGTGCAGACTCCTATAACACTAAGGTACATGGCAGTAAAGACTGCTAAAAGACTAAGGTACACGGCAGCACAGACTCCTATAACACTAAGGTACACGGCAGCACAGACTCCTATAACACTAAGGTACACGGCAGCAGAGACTCCTATAACACTAAGGTACACGGCAGCAGAGACTCCTATAACACTAAGGTACACGGCAGTATGACTCCTATAACACTAAGGTACACGGCAGTGTGACTCCTATAACACTAAGGTACACGGCAGTATGACTCCTATAACACTAAGGTACACAGCAGTATGACTCCTATAGCACTAAGGTACACGGCAGTATGACTCCTATAGCACTAAGGTACACGGCAGTATGACTCCTATAGCACTAAGGTACACGGCAGTATGACTCCTATAACACTAAGGTACACGGCAGTATGACTCCTATAGCACTAAGGTACACAGCAGTATGACTCCTATAACACTAAGGTACACGGCAGTAGGACTTAGTTTGGAACAGTTATGGCATATTATAGCATACTATTTAGGAAGTCAAACAAATGGCCACTAGTGTATCATTACTTCACATTCCTCAAGTTTTGACCCAGTCGTTACTTGTAATCATTCCATTCATTCGACATTTCAAAAACAAATCATTGGCATGTATCTAGCTGGCAGAGCTAGATATCAACCCCAGAATCCAGACAGACTCCAATAACACTCAGATGGTACAAGCACACTGAGTACTGTGTTTCCAACAGTAAAATGCCTAAAGAGTTACTGCAAGATTATCAAATCTTTAGTTGCCAGACACTTTCTGTGCCCAGTGAAGTAAATCAGTTAGCCAATCGGATATCTCCAATTCGTTGAACCTACTTTGCTCAACTTGCTCATTTGGCCACAGGCAGCAGACCCATAATGCACCACTGCTGCAGTGTTTATAGTTCACATCATGGCTCGGTCTTCTAGAAGTCCTCAGACAACAACAGGGAGAGGTAAACTAAGGGGAACGGTAAAATCCCTGAGGCTTGTTCAGTCTAAATATAACCATCTGCAGCCTTTAACCTCTGAATGTGAAGTATAATTATTTAAGTGTCTTGTAATGAGAACAGCTCTCAGATAAGACATGAGTCAATGGAAGAGACACACGCACAAACACGCACGCCGACAGACGTGTGGCAGGCGTCGACATGTCTCCAGACGTGTGGCAGGCGTCGGCATGTCTCCAGACGTGTGGCAGGCGTCGGCATGTCTCCAGACGTGTGGCAGGCGTCGGCATGTCTCCAGACGTGTGGCAGGCGTCGACATGTCTCCAGATGTGTGGCAGGCGTCGACATGTCTCCAGACGTGTGGCAGGCGTCGACATGTCTCCAGACGTGTGGCAGGCGTCGACATGTCTCCAGACGTGTGGCAGGCGTCGGCATGTCTCCAGACGTGTGGCAGGCGTCGACATGTCTCCAGACGTGTGGCAGGCGTCGACATGTCTCCAGACGTGTGGCAGGCGTCGACATGTCTCCAGACGTGTGGCAGGCGTCGGCATGTCTCCAGACGTGTGGCAGGCGTCGGCATGTCTCCAGACGTGTGGCAGGCGTCGGCATGTCTCCAGACGTGTGGCAGGCGTCGACATGTCTCCGGACGTGTGGCAGGCGTCGACATGTCTCCAGACGTGTGGCAGGCGTCGGCATGTCTCCAGACGTGTGGCAGGCGTCGGCATGTCTCCAGACGTGTGGCAGGCGTCGGCATGTCTCTGGACGTGTGGCAGGCGTCGGCATGTCTCCAGACGTGTGGCAGGCGTCGGCATGTCTCCAGACGTGTGGCAGGCGTCGGCATGTCTCCAGACGTGTGGCAGGCGTCGGCATGTCTCCGGTGGACCTCCGTCAGCTGCTGTGTGTCATGTCAAGCTGTTGAGTTGTTGGTGTTAAAACACACAGCATGTCCCTCACTGGGGTCTGGTAGAAAGAAATGGCAACAGACAGACAATGATGTTAAGATTTACCCTCCTTAAGAACTATTCATTCTCCAAACTATTGATTTTCTTCAGCAATCCCAAGCAGAGGCAGCACTTTAGGGTGATCTATGGATTTCATTAATTGTATCTAACGTCGCAGAGTGAATCTAATTTGTTCATCCAGTGAACAGTACAATGGTTTCTCAGTCAGATCGTCTTAAATGGGTTTAGAATTGAACAGGGATGACCTGATGAAATGCCTCTTTAGTGACTCCAAAATCCATGGGAGTACTTTGCATACATAACCTTCATTTAAAAACATTGGAATGATGTACAGCGCCTTCAGAAAGTATTGACACCCTGTTACCTTTTCCATATTTTGTTGTGTAACAGCCTGAATTTAAAATTGATTAAATTGAGATGTTTTGCCACTGGCCTACACACACACTACTACATAATATCAAAGTGGACAGCTGAAATGCATTAGGCCAATAAATATTCAACCCCTCTGTTATGGCAAGCCTAAATAAGTTCAGGAGTAAACATTTGCTTAACAAGTCACATAAAAAGTTGCATGGACTCACTCTGTGTGCAATAATAGTGTTTAACATGATTTTTGAATGACTACCTCATCTCTGTAACCCACACATGCAATTATCTGTAAGGTCCCTCTGTCGAGCAGTGAATTTCAAACACATACAGTGGGGAAAAAAAGTATTTAGTCAGCCACCAATTGTGCAAGTTCTCCCACTTAAAAAGATGAGAGAGGCCTGTAATTTTCATCATAGGTACACGTCAACTATGACAGACAAATTGAGAAGGAAAAAATCCAGAATATCACATTGTAGGATTTTTAATGAATTTATTTGCAAATTATGGTGGAAAATAAGTATTTGGTCACCTACAAACAAGCAAGATTTCTGGCTCTCACAGACCTGTAACTTCTTCTTTAAGAGGCTCCTCTGTCCTCCACTCGTTACCTGTATTAATGGCACCTGTTTGAACTTGTTATCAGTATAAAAGACACCTGTCCACAACCTCAAACAGTCACACTCCAAACTCCACTATGGCCAAGACCAAAGAGCTGTCAAAGGACACCAGAAACTAAATTGTAGACCTGCACCAGGCTGGGAAGACTGAATCTGCAATAGGTAAGCAGCTTGGTTTGAAGAAATCAACTGTGGGAGCAATTATTAGGAAATGGAAGACATACAAGACCTCTGACAATCTCCCTCGATCTGGGGCTCCACGCAAGATCTCACCCCGTGGGGTCAAAATGATCACAAGAACGGTGAGCAAAAATCCCAGAACCACACGGGGGGACCTAGTGAATGACCTGCAGAGAGCTGGGACCAAAGTAACAAAGCCTACCATCAGTAACACACTACGCCGCCAGGGACTCAAATCCTGCAGTGCCAGACGTGTCCCCCTGCTTAAGCCAGTACATGTCCAGGCCCGTCTGAAGTTTGCTAGAGTGCATTTGGATGATCCAGAAGAGGATTGGGAGAATGTCATATGGTCAGATGAAATCAAAATATAACTTTTTGGTAAAAACTCAACTCGTCGTGTTTGGAGGACAAAGAATGCTGAGTTGCATCCAAAGAACACCACACCTACTGTGAAGCATGGGGGTGGAAACATCATGCTTTGGGGCTGTTTTTCTGCAAAGGGACCAGGACGACTGATCCGTGTAAAGGAAAGAATGAATGGGGCCATGTATCGTGAGATTTTGAGTGAAAACCTCCTTCCATCAGCAAGGGCATTGAAGATGAAACGTGGCTGGGTCTTTCAGCATAACAATGATCCCAAACACACCGCCCGGGCAACGAAGGAGTGGTTTCGTAAGAAGCATTTCAAGGTCCTGGAGTGGCCTAGCCAGTCTCCAGATCTCAACCCCATAGAAAATCTTTGGAGGGAGTTGAAAGTCCGTGTTGCCCAGCGACAGCCCCAAAACATCACTGCTCTAGTGGAGATCTGCATGGAGGAATGGGCCAAAATACCAGCAACAGTGTGTGAAAACCTTGTGAAGACTTACAGAAAACGTTTGACCTGTGTCATTGCCAACAAAGGGTATATAACAAAGTATTGAGAAACTTTTGTTATTGACCAAATACTTATTTTCCACCATAATTTGCAAATAAATTCATTAAAAATCATACAATGTGATTTTCTGGATTTTTTAAAATCATTTTGTCTGTCATAGTTGATGTGTACCTATGATGAAAATTACAGGCCTCTCTCATCTTTTTAAGTGGGAGAACTTGCACAATTGGTGGCTGACTAAATACTTTTTTCCCCCACTGTATTGAACCACTAAGACCAGGGAGGTTTTCCAAAGCCACGCAAAGAAGGGCACCTATTGGTAGATCGGTAAAGATTTAAAAAAGCAGACATTGAATATCCTTTTGGGCATGGTGAAGTTATTAATTACACTTTGGATGGTGTATTCCAAAACATCCTGTTTGCAAAAAGGCACTAAAGTAATACTGCAAACAATGTGGCAAAGCAATTAACCTTTTGTCTGAATACAAAGTGTTATGTTTGGGGCAAATCCAGTACAACACATCACTAAGTACCACTCTCCATATTTTAAAGCATGGTGGTGTCTGCTCTTAAAGCATGGTGGTGTCTGCTCTTAAAGCATGGTGGTGTCTGCATCATGCTATGGTTATACTTGGAATAGTTGACCCATAAGATTCTAAGAAGGTCATACCAAGGATTATTTGATGTTGAATTCTAAGACCCCTTGGAGTATCCCAAAAATATCAGAAAAAAAATTATTTGATGAACATTTTTAATTGGCCTTACTGCTATTAGCCAAATTCAAACACATTGATTAACAGATTCACCACATGGAACAACAGAAAGTCCCCCGAAAAAAAAAATCTGAAGGAAATTTCTTCCGATGTGTCTTTCCTATATCTGAGAGATATAAGAAAGATCAGGAAACATTTGTTATATTGTTTTTACATGTATTTAACCCCATATTTTTGTCACTTCAATAAATTATTTTTGACTGGTACCGGGGGACCTACAGACGAGTCTTGGGAGGCCTGTGGGCGTCCTACAGCAAAACAACAGACATGTACGTGTTCGTGAGAGTCTCACCTTTCCACAGAGGAGTGTGGAATCCCAAGGTGTTCTGACCCTATAGACAGAAGTTGGCAGAACGGCTGTACCGACTTCAGACGCATCCCCAAGACACTTGTGTAGAGCAAAACGGAGCGTCTTTCCACAGAGGGGTCATAATAGTTTCTAGGCCAAACCGCTCTAGCTCTGTCACCTTTCACCGCAGATGTGGAAGTGTTACATAGGCGGATGTGGTGGATTGAGACACATCCAATGCAAAAAAACTGATACATTGCATTCGGAAAGTATTCAGACCCCTTGACTTTTTCCACATTTTGTTACGTTACAGACTTATTCTAAAATTGATTAATTAAAACATTTTCCTCATCAAAACAGAAATAACTTATTTACATAAGTATTCAAACCCTTTGCTATGAGACTCGAAATTCATACCATCCTGTTTCCGTTGATCATCCTTGAGATGTTTCTACAACTTGTGGTAAATTCAATTGATTGGACATGATTTGGAAAGGCACACACCTGTCTATATAAGGTCCCACAGTTGACAGTGAATGTCAGAGAAAAACCAAGCCATGAGGTCGAAGGAATTGTCCGTAGAGCTCCTTGACATGATTTTGTTGAGGCAGAGATCTGGGGATTTCTGCAGCATTGAAGGTCCCCAAGAACAAAGTGGTCTCCATCAGCCTTAAATGGAAGAAGTTTGGAACCACCAAGACTCTTCCTAGAGCTGGCCGCCCGGCCAAACTGAGCAATCGGGGGAGAAGGGCCTTGGTCAGGGAGGTGACCAAGAACCCGATGGTCACTCTGACAGAGCTCCAGTGTTCCTCTGTGGAGATGGGAGAACCTTCCAGAAGGACAACGATCTCTGCAGCACTCCACCAATCAGAGTGGCCAGATGGAAGCCACTCCTCAGTAAAAAGGCACATGACAGCCCGCTTGGAGTTTGCCAAAAGGGACCTAAAGGACTCTCAGACCATGAGAAACAAGATTCTCTGGTCTGATGAAACCAAGATTGAACTCTTTGGCCTGAATGCCACATGTCACGTCTGGAGGAAACCTCGCACCATACCTACGGTGAAGCATGGTGGTGGCAGCATCATGCTGTGGGGATGTTTTTCAGTGGCAGGGACTGGGAGACTAGTCAGGATCAAGGGAAAGATGAACGGATCAAAGTACAGAGAGATCCTAGATGAAAACCTGCTCCAGGGCACTCAGGACCTCAAACTGGGGCGAAGGTTCACCATCCAACAGGACAACGACCCTAAGCACACAGCCAAGATAACGCAGGAGTGGCTTCGGGACAAGTCTCTGAATGTCCTTGAGTGGCCCAGCCAGAACCCGGACTTGAACCCGATCGAACATCTCTGGAGAGACCTGAAAAGAGCTGTGCAGCGATGCTCCCCATCCAACCTGACAGAGCTTGAGTGGATCTGCAGAGAAGAATGGGAGAAACTCCCCAAATACAGGTGTGCCAAGCTTGTAGCGTCATACCCAAGAAGGCTCAATGCTGTAATCGCTGCCAAAGGTGCTTCAACCAGCTTATGTAAATGTGATATTTCGGGGGGGTTTTTTGTATACATTTGCAAACATTTTAAAAAATCCGTTTTTGCTTTGTCGTTATAGAATATTGTGTGTAGATTGATGAGGGGAAAAAACGATCGAATCCATTTTAGAATAAGGCTGTAACGTAACAAAATGTGGTCTGAATATTTTCTGGCTTAAATGTACAGATTTGTATGGGGATTTTTTCAAACGAGTCTCGTGAGGCATGTGGGTATCCTAGAGCAAACTAACATGTATGTGTTCGTGAGAATCTCACTTTTACACAGAGGGGTCATATTAGTGTGCAGCCCAAACTGTTCGTACGCTAAAGACAGAAGTTGGCAGATTGGCTGTACCAACGAAGTTGAGTCCCAAGACGCTTGTGGGGATCGTAGAGCAAAAGGGAGTTTCATCTTTCCATAGATGAGGTCATAATAGTTTGTAGGACGCTACGGACCTTCGGGATGTCTCATGGTCTGACAAACACCGCTCTAGCTCTGTCATCTTTCACCGCAGATGTGGAAGTGTTACATAGGAAAAAATGATATTTCTAGCTTAAATTGACCGATTTTGACCTGGATTTTTTTTTATTATCCATAGATTAGCGGCTAATTGATGTATTTAAATTGACTGATTTCCTTATATGATCTGTAACTCAGTGAAATCTTTGAAAATGTTGCATGTTGCGTTTATATTTTTTTTCAGTGTAAATCAATACCAAACACTTCAAGGAACCGACCAAGTTAGAGAATAGGACATCAGCCCAGGGTTAGATTATAGGACATTAGCTCAGGGTTAGATTACAGGACATCAGCCCAGGGTTAGATTATAGGGCATTAGCCCAGGGTTAGATTATAATACAGCAGACCAGGGTTAGATTATAATACAGCAGACCAGGGTTAGATTATAGGACATTAGCCCAGGGTTAGATTATAAGACATTAGCCCAGGGTTAGATTATAAGACATTAGCCCACGATTAAATACACACACAAGCACAAAAATGCACACACACACACACATGCAAATGCACACACACAAACACACACAGAGGTGGTGACAGGGGGCAGTGTGACAGGGTGGCTGGCAGCAGTGCTAGAGGACTCAGGCCAGTGTTATCTTGTTTCACAGACTGGTCGTGTCCGAAGACACATACCAGCATACTACATACTTAAACTGCATACTCATTTAATCGAATTCACTTGTCTTTTCCGACTCACGTGTTTGACAACAACTGATAATCAGATAAATTGTGCTGTACCAAAACGAACGAATAGTCGGGAGTCAACGCAATCACGCATTTAGATGACGCATTTTGAGTACTATTTACTAAATGTAACATATGAAAACAAATTCATTTTTTGCTAAACATTTAACAGGCTAGTATGGGTATTCAGACTGTCATCAGAGAGGCAAAGAGATGTAGCACTTTGTCACTGGACACACACTAATGCAATTAAACATGTGTGTGTGTGTGTGTGTATGTGTGTGTATTTTTGTGTGTGTATGTGTGTTTCTGTGCTTGTGTGAAAGACAGAGAGAGGATAGAAATGTCTCTCCCTCCCTCCCTCTCTCTCTCTCCCTCTTCCTCCCTAGCACTCCTCTTTCTCTGTGTCTGTCATATCAATGCTGACCAACACATTGTATATCTATAAAATCACTGCTAGGCAAATCCCCGTCTTATCTTAGCTCACTGGTCACCATAGCAACACCCACCCGTAGTCTGCGCTCCAGCAGGTATATCTCACTGGTCATCCCCAAAGCCAACACCTCCTTTGGCCGCCATTCCTTCCAGTTCTCTGCTGCCAATGACTGAAACGAACGGCAAAAATCTCTGAAGCTGGAGTCTCTTATCTCCCTCACTAACTTTAGGCGTCAGTTGTCAGAGCACCTTACTGATCACTGCACCTGTACACAGCCATTCTGAAATTAGCCCACCCAACTACCTCATCCCCATGTTGTTATTTATTTTGCTAATTTGCTCCCCAGTATCTCTATTTGCACATAATCTTTTGCACATCTATCATTCCAGTGTTAATTACGAAATTGTAACTATTTTTGCACTATGGCCTATTTATTTATTGCCTTACCTCCATAACTTACTACATTCGCACACACTGTATATATATTTTGACTTTATGTTTTGTTTTACCCCATATGTAACTTTTTTTATCGCACTGCTTTGCTTTATCTTGGCCAGGTCGCAGTTGTAAATGAGAACTTGTTCTCAACTGGCCTACCTGGTTAAATGATATCACCCTCCTGCAATATCACTACAACATCTCCCTCCAACAACATCTCCCTCCAACAACATCTCCCTCCAACAATATCCACCCTCCAGCAATATCTCCCTCCAACAACATCTCCCTCCAACAATATCTCCCTCCAACAACATCTCCCTCCAACAACATCTCCCTCCAACAATATCTCCCTCCAACAATATCTCCCTCCAGCAATATCTCCCTCCAACAACATCTCCCTCCAACAATATCTCCCTCCAGCAACATCTCCCTCCAACAACATCTCCCTCCAACAACATATCCCTCCAACAACATCTCCCTCCAACAACATCTCCCTCCAACAGTATCGCCCTCCAGCAACATCTCCCTCCAACAATATCTCCCTCCAGCAATATCTCCCTCCAGCAACATCTCCCTCCAACAACATCTCCCTCCAACAATATCTCCCTCCAGCAACATCTCCCTCCAACAACATCTCCCTCCAACAACATCTCCCTCCAACAACATCTCCCTCCAACAACATCTCCCTCCAACAATATCACCCTCCAGCAATTTCACCCTCCAGCAATTTCACCCTCCAGCAATTCCACCCTGCTGCAATATTACCCTCCAGCAATATCACCCTCCAGCAATTCCACCCTGCTGCAATATCACCCTCCAGCAATATCACCCTCCTACAATATCACCCTCCAGCAATATCACCCTCCAGCAATATCACCCTCCAGCAATATCACCCTCCAGCAATATCACCCTCCAGCAATATCACCCTCCTACAATATCACCCTCCAGCAATATCACCCTCCAGCAATATCACCCTGCTACTGAGGGCTGACGAGTACTCAAAGCTGCATTACTCATCTCCAGAATTAAACTGATTGTGGCCAAAACATTCCTCCATTTCGACAACTATTATAAAACTATACATTTTATATAAACTATTTCAGTTTCTGTATATATGAAGGAATATTATATTGAGTGTACAAAACATTACGGATACCTTCCTAATATTGAGTTACACCTCCTTTTTCCCTCAGAACAGCCTCAATTCATTGGTGCATGGACTTAACAAGGAGTCGAAACCGTTCCACAGGGATGCTGGCCCATGTTGACTCCAATGCCTCCCACAGTTGTGTCAAGTTGGCTGGATGTCTTTTGGTTGGTGGACCATTCTTGATACACACGGGAAACTGTTTAGTGTGAAAAACCCAGCAGCGTTGCAGTTCTTGACACAAACCGGTGCCCCGTTTAAAGGAACTTAAATATGTTGTCTTGCTCATTCACCCTCTGAATGGCACACATACACAATCCATGTCTCAATTGTCTCCAGGCTTAAAAATCCATCTTTAACCTGTCTCCTCCCCTTCATCTACACTGATTGAAGTGGATTTAACAGGTGACATCGAAAAGGGATCATAGCTTTCACCTGAATTTCCCTGGTAAGTCTGTCATGGTAACCTCAGTGTAGATCTGAGAGGGTCAGTCTGTCATGGTAACCTCATTGTATCAGTAAACATGTATTCTAGTGCTGAGACAACACTGTATAGAACATGACCCCCCCCCCCCAACCCTAACCCATCAATACTAATAAATATTCCCTCTTTATAGATTTTCAGTACTAACCCATAACCCAACCCAACCCTAACCCTAACCCTAACCCTAACCCTAACCCTAACCCTAACCCTAACCCTAACCCAATCCTAACCCTAACCCAATCCTAACCCTTCTGAACACTCCCCAATACTAACATCTCCGGCAGCAGATATCTCCGCTCAGTCTTTCTCCAAAAAAACAGGGTTGTTCCTGAGCCTATTGTGATGATCTCCCCTCTACCTCCACCCCAGCATCCCCCCTATCTCCAACCCAGCATCCCCCCCTACCTCCACCCCAGCATCCCCCCCTACCTCCACCCCAGCATCCCCCCCTACCTCCACCCCAGCACCCCCCCCACCTCCACCCCAGCATCCCCCCTACCTCCACCCCAGCACCCCCCCTACCTCCACCCCAGCATCCCCCCTACCTCCACCCCAGCACCCCCCACCTCCACCCCAGCATCCCCCTACCTCCACCCCAGCATCCCCCTACCTCCACCCCAGCATCCCCCTACCTCCACCCCAGCATCCCCCCCACCTCCACCCCAGCATCCCCCTACCTCCACCCCACCTGTCATATAAACACCATGCTATGCTAAAAAACATTAACTATTCACCCCACCTGGCATATAAACACCATGACATTCTGAAACACGTTAACTACTCACCCCTCCTGTCAGAGAAAGACCATGCCATGATGAAACACATTAACTAATCTCCCCACCTGTCAGAGAAACACCATGCCATAATGAAACACACTAACTATTCACCCCACCTATCAGAGAAACACCATGACATTCTGAAACACATAAACTATTAACCCCTTCTGTCAGAGAAACACCATTCCATGCTGAAATACACTAACTATTCACCCCACCTGTCAGAGAAACCCCATGCCATTCTGAAACACTTTAACTCTTCACCCCACCTGTCAGAGAAACACTATGCCATGCTGAAAGATATTAACTCTTCACCTCACCTGTCTTAGAAACACCATGCCATTCTGAAACATATTAACTATTCACTCCACCTGTCAGTGAAACACCATGCCATGATTAAACACATGAACTACTCACCCAACCTATCAGGGAAACACCATGCAATGCTGAAACAAACTACCTATTAACCCCACCTGTCAGAGAAACACTATGCCATGCTGAAACACATTAACTAATCACCCCACCTATCAGAGAAACACCATGACATTCTGAAACTCATTAACTACATACACCATCTGTCAGAGAAACACCATGACAGAGAAACACGATGCCATGCTAAAATACATTAACTCTTCACCCCACCTGTCAGAGAAACAAGTCATGCTGAAACACACTAACTCACACATAGCCACACACTTCCCACTACTATAAATCCGCCACTCAGTTTTCCACACAGGAAAAGACATCATACACTGGACACCAGCCACGTCTGCCAAGATACTTAAACACTTGGCAGAACAGTTAAAGTGGTGCTCTTAAACCACAGCACCTCCACCAAGACACAAACACCCTCATTTCACTCATCACCCTCTGAGACTCGACTGCTGGATAGGGGATTTACCTTTATCCCTGCAACACACCACACTGTCTAAGGGGACCGTCAGTTTATCCCTGCAACACACCACTCTGACCGTGGGGACCGTCAGTTTATCCCTGCAACACACCACTCTGACCGTGGGGACCGTCAGTTTATCCCTGCAACACACCACTCTGACCGTGGGGACCGTCAGTTTATCCCTGCAACACACCACTCTGACCGTGGGGACCGTCAGTTTATCCCTGCAACACATCACTCTGACCGTGGGGACCGTCAGTTTATCCCTGCAACACATCACTCTGACCGTGGGGACCGTCAGTTTATCCCTGCAACACACCACTCTGACCGTGGGGACCGCCAGTTTATCCCTGCAACACATCACTCTGACCGTGGGGACCGTCAGTTTATCCCTGCAACACATCACTCTGACCGTGGGGACCGTCAGTTTATCCCTGCAACACATCACTCTGACCGTGGGGACCGTCAGTTTATCCCTGCAACACATCACTCTGTCTAAGGGGACCGTCAGTTTATCCCTGCAACACACCACTCTGTCTAAGGGGACCGTCAGTTTATCCCTGCAACACACCACTCTGTCTAAGGGGACCGTCAGTTTATCCCTGCAACACACCACTCTGTCCGAAGGGGACCGTCAGTTTATCCCTGCAACACACCACTCTGTCTAAGGGGACCGTCAGTTTATCCCTGCAACACATCACTCTGACCGTGGGGACCGTCAGTTTATCCCTGCAACACACCACTCTGTCTAAGGGGACCGTCAGTTTATCCCTGCAACACATCACTCTGACCGTGGGGACCGTCAGTTTATCCCTGCAACACACCACTCTGTCTAAGGGGACCGCCAGTTTATCCCTGCAACACATCACTCTGACCGTAGGGGACCGTCAGTTTATCCCTGCAACACACCACTCTGTCTAAGGGGACCGTCAGTTTATCCCTGCAACACATCACTCTGACCGTGGGGACCGTCAGTTTATCCCTGCAACACACCACTCTGTCTAAGGGGACCGTCAGTTTATCCCTGCAACACACCACTCTGACCGTGGGGACCGTCAGTTTATCCCTGCAACACACCACTCTGTCTAAGGGGACTGTCAGTTTATCCCTGCAACACACCACTCTGACCGTAAGGGGACCGTCAGTTTATCCCTGCAACACACCACTCTGTCTAAGGGGACCGTCAGTTTATCCCTGCAACACATCACTCTGACCGTGGGGACCGGTCAGTTTATCCCTGCAACACACCACTCTGTCTAAGGGGACCGTCAGTTTATCCCTGCAACACACCACTCTGACCGTGGGGACCGTCAGTTTATCCCTGCAACACACCACTCTGTCTAAGGGGACTGTCAGTTTATCCCTGCAACACACCACTCTGTCTAAGGGGACCGTCAGTTTATCCCTGCAACACACCACTCTGTCTAAGGGGACCGTCAGTTTATCCCTGCAACACACCACTCTGTCTAAGGGGACCGTCAGTTTATCCCTGCAACACATCACTCTGACCGTGGGGACCGTCAGTTTATCCCTGCAACACACCACTCTGTCTAAGGGGACCGTCAGTTTATCCCTGCAACACACCACTCTGACCGTGGGGACCGTCAGTTTACCCCCGCAACACACCACTCTGACCGTGGGGACCGGTCAGTTTATCCCTGCAACACACCACTCTGACCGTGGGGACCGTCAGTTTATCCCTGCAACACACCACTCTGTCTAAGGGGACCGTCAGTTTATCCCTGCAACACACCACTCTGTCTAAGGGGACCGTCAGTTTATCCCTGCAACACATCACTCTGTCCGTAAGGGGACCGTCAGTTTATCCCTGCAACACACCACTCTGTCTAAGGGGACCGTCAGTTTATCCCTGCAACACACCACTCTGTCTAAGGGGAACGTCAGTTTATCCCTGCAACACATCACTCTGACCGTGGGGACCGTCAGTTTATCCCTGCAACACACCACTCTGTCTAAGGGGACCGTCAGTTTATCCCTGCAACACACCACTCTGACCGTGGGGACCGTCAGTTTATCCCTGCAACACACCACTCTGACCGTGGGGACCGTCAGTTTATCCCTGCAACACACCACTCTGTCTAAGGGGACCGTCAGTTTATCCCTGCAACACACCACTCTGACCGTGGGGACCGTCAGTTTATCCCTGCAACACACCACTCTGACCGTGGGGACCGTCAGTTTATCCCTGCAACACACCACTCTGACCGTGGGGACCGTCAGTTTATCCCTGCAACACACCACTCTGTCTAAGGGGACCGTCAGTTTATCCCTGCAACACACCACTCTGTCTAAGGGGACCGTCAGTTTATCCCTGCAACACACCACTCTGTCTAAGGGGACCGTCAGTTTATCCCTGCAACACACCACTCTGACCGTGGGGACCGTCAGTTTATCCCTGCAACACACCACTCTGTCTAAGGGGGACCGTCAGTTTATCCCTGCAACACACCACTCTGTCCGCAAGGGGACCGTCAGTTTATCCCTGCAACACACCACTCTGTCTAAGGGGACCGTCAGTTTATCCCTGCAACACACCACTCTGACCGTGGGGACCGGTCAGTTTATCCCTGCAACACATCACTCTGACCGTGGGGACCGTCAGTTTATCCCTGCAACACACCACTCTGTCTAAGGGGACCGTCAGTTTATCCCTGCAACACACCACTCTGACCGTGGGGACCGTCAGTTTATCCCTGCAACACACCACTCTGACCGTAGGGGGACCGTCAGTTTATCCCTGCAACACACCACTCTGTCTAAGGGGGACCGTCAGTTTATCCCTGCAACACACCACTCTGTCTAAGGGGACCGTCAGTTTATCCCTGCAACACACCACTCTGTCTAAGGGGACCGTCAGTTTATCCCTCGCAACACACCACTCTGTCTAAGGGGACCGTCAGTTTATCCCTGCAACACATCACTCTGACCGAGGGGACCGCCAGTTTATCCCTGCAACACACCACTCTGATCGTAAGGGGACCGTCAGTTTATCCCTGCAACACACCACTCTGACCGTAAGGGGACCGTCAGTTTATCCCTGCAACACACCACTCTGTCTAAGGGGACCGTCAGTTTATCCCTGCAACACACCACTCTGTCTAAGGGGACCGTCAGTTTATCCCTGCAACACACCACTCTGTCTAAGGGGACCGTCAGTTTATCCCTGCAACACATCACTCTGACCGTGGGGACCGTCAGTTTATCCCTGCAACACACCACTCTGTCTAAGGGGACCGTCAGTTTATCCCTGCAACACACCACTCTGACCGTGGGGACCGTCAGTTTATCCCTGCAACACACCACTCTGACCGTGGGGACCGTCAGTTTATCCCTGCAACACACCACTCTGACCGTGGGGACCGTCAGTTTATCCCTGCAACACACCACTCTGTCTAAGGGGACCGTCAGTTTATCCCTGCAACACACCACTCTGTCTAAGGGGACCATCAGTTTATCCCTGCAACACACCACTCTGTCTAAGGGGACCGTCAGTTTATCCCTGCAACACACCACTCTGTCTAAGGGGACCGTCAGTTTATCCCTGCAACACATCACTCTGACCGTGGGGACCGTCAGTTTATCCCTGCAACACACCACTCTGTCTAAGGGGACCGTCAGTTTATCCCTGCAACACACCACTCTGACCGTGGGGGACCGTCAGTTTATCCCTGCAACACACCACTCTGACCGTGGGGACCGGTCAGTTTATCCCTGCAACACACCACTCTGACCGTGGGGGACCGTCAGTTTATCCCTGCAACACACCACTCTGTCTAAGGGGACCGTCAGTTTATCCCTGCAACACATCACTCTGTCTAAGGGGACCGTCAGTTTATCTCTGCAACACACCACTCTGACCGTGGGGACCGTCAGTTTATCCCTGCAACACACCACTCTGTCTAAGGGGACCGTCAGTTTATCCCTGCAACACACCACTCTGACCGTGGGGACCGTCAGTTTATCCCTGCAACACACCACTCTGACCGTGGGGACCGTCAGTTTATCCCTGCAACACACCACTCTGACCGTGGGGACCGTCAGTTTATCCCTGCAACACACCACTCTGTCTAAGGGGACCGTCAGTTTATCCCTGCAACACACCACTCTGACCGTGGGGGACCGGTCAGTTTATCCCTGCAGCAGACCACTCTGACCGTGGGGACCGTCAGTTTATCCCTGCAACACACCACTCTGACCGTGGGGACCGTCAGTTAACCCTGCAACACACCACTCTGTCTAAGGGGACCGTCAGTTTATCCCTGCAACACACCACTCTGTCCAAGGGGACCGTCAGTTTATCCCTGAAACACACCACTCTGACCGTGGGGACCGTCAGTTTATCCCTGCAACACACCACTCTGACCGTGGGGACCGCCAGTTTATCCCTGCAACACACCACTCTGACCGTGGGGACCGTCAGTTTATCCCTGCAACACACCACTCTGACCGTGGGGACCGTCAGTTTATCCCTGCAACACACCACTCTGACCGTGGGGACCGTCAGTTTATCCCTGCAACACACCACTCTGACCATGGGGACCGTCAGTTTATCCCTGCAACACACCACTCTGTCTAAGGGGAACGTCAGTTTATCCCTGCAACACACCACTCTGTCTAAGGGGACCGTCAGTTTATCCCTGCAACACACCACTCTGTCTAAGGGGACCGTCAGTTTATCCCTGCAACACACCACTCTGTCTAAGGGGACCGTCAGTTTATCCCTGCAACACACCACTCTGTCTAAGGGGACCGTCAGTTTATCCCTGCAACACACCACTCTGACCGTGGGGACCGTCAGTTTATCCCTGCAACACACCACTCTGACCGTGGGGACCGTCAGTTTATCCCTGCAACACACCACTCTGTCCAAGGGGGACCATCAGTTTATCCCTGCAACACACCACTCTGACCGTGGGGACCGCCAGTTTATCCCTGCAACACACCACTCTGACCGTGGGGACCGTCAGTTTATCCCTGCAACACACCACTCTGTCTAAGGGGACCGTCAGTTTATCCCTGCAACACACCACTCTGACCGTGGGGACCGTCAGTTTATCCCTGCAACACACCACTCTGACCGTGGGGACCGTCAGTTTATCCCTGCAACACACCACTCTGTCTAAGGGGACCGTCAGTTTATCCCCTGCAACACACCACTCTGACCGTGGGGACCGGTCAGTTTATCCCTGCAAAACACCACTCTGACCGTGGGGACCGTCAGTTTATCCCTGCAACACACCACTCTGTCTAAGGGGACCGTCAGTTTATCCCTGCAACACACCACTCTGACCGTGGGGACCGTCAGTTTATCCCTGCAACACACCACTCTGTCTAAGGGGACCGTCAGTTTATCCCTGCAACACACCACTCTGTCTAAGGGGACCGTCAGTTTATCCCTGCAACACACCACTCTGTCTAAGGGGACCGTCAGTTTATCCCTGCAACACACCACTCTGTCTAAGGGGACCGTCAGTTTACCCCTGCAACACACCACTCTGTCTAAGGGGACCGTCAGTTTACCCCTGCAACACACCACTATGTCTAAGGGGACCGTCAGAGGGACATATACAGGGACCATAGAACATATAAAGGGACATATACAGGGACCATAGAACATATAAAGGGACATATACAGGGACCATAGAACATATAAAGGGACATATACAGGGACCATAGAACATATAAAGGGACATATACAGGGACCATAGAACATATAAAGGGACATATACAGGGACCATAGAACATATAAAGGGACATACACAGGGACCATAGAACATATAAAGGGACATATACAGGGACCATAGAACATATAAAGGGACATATACAGGGACCATATATCATATAAAGGGACATATACAGGGACCATAGAACATATAAAGGGACATATACAGGGACCATACAACATATAAAGGGACATATACAGGGACCATAGAACATATAAAGGGACATATACAGGGACCATAGAACATATAAAGGGACATATACAGGGACCATAGAACATATAAAGGGACATATACAGGGACCATAGAACATATAAAGGGACATATACAGGGACCATAGAACATATAAAGGGACATATACAGGGACCATAGAACATATACAGGGACATATACAGGGACCATAGAACATATAAAGGGACATATACAGGGACCATAGAACATATAAAGGGACATATACAGGGACCATAGAACATATAAAGGGACATATACAGGGACCATAGAACATATAAAGGGACATATACAGGGACCATAGAACATATAAAGGGACATATACAGGGACCATAGAACATATAAAGGGACATATACAGGGACCATAGAACATATAAAGGGACATATACAGGGACCATAGAACATATAAAGGGACATATACAGGGACCATAGAACATATAAAGGGACATATACAGGGACCATAGAACATATAAAGGGACATATACAGGGACCATAGAACATATAAAGGGACATATACAGGGACCATAGAACATATAAAGGGACATATACAGGGACCATAGAACATATAAAGGGACATATACAGGGACCATAGAACATATAAAGGGACATATACAGGGACCATAGAACATATAAAGGGACATATACAGGGACCATAGAACATATAAAGGGACATATACAGGGACCATAGAACATATAAAGGGACATATACAGGGACCATAGAACATATAAAGGGACATATACAGGGACCATAGAACATATAAAGGGACATATACAGGGACCATAGAACATATAAAGGGACATATACAGGGACCATAGAACATATAAAGGGACATATACAGGGACCATAGAACATATAAAGGGACATATACAGGGACCATAGAACATATAAAGGGACATATACAGGGACCATAGAACATATAAAGGGACATATACAGGGACCATAGAACATATAAAGGGACATATACAGGGACCATAGAACATATAAAGGGACATATACAGGGACCATAGAACATATAAAGGGACATATACAGGGACCATAGAACATATAAAGGGACATATACAGGGACCATAGAACATATAAAGGGACATATACAGGGACCATAGAACATATAAAGGGACATATACAGGGACCATAGAACATATAAAGGGACATATACAGGGACCATAGAACATATAAAGGGACATATACAGGGACCATAGAACATATAAAGGGACATATACAGGGACCATAGAACATATAAAGGGACGTATACAGGGACCATAGAACATATAAAGGGACATATACAGGGACCATAGAACATATAAAGGGACATATACAGGGACCATAGAACATATAAAGGGACATATACAGGGACCATAGAACATATAAAGGGACATATACAGATCTGACTACCTGACTCTACCATTCAGATCTGACTACCTGACCCTACCATTCAGATCTGACTACCTGACCCTACCATTCAGATCTGACTACCTGACTCTACCATTCAGGTCTAACTACCTGACTCTACCATTCAGATCTGACTACCTGACTCTACCATTCAGATCTGACTACCTGACTCTACCATTCAGATCTGACTACCTGACTCTGCCATTCAGATCTGACTACCTGACCCTACCATTCAGATCTGGCTACCTGACCCTACCATTCAGATCTGACTACCTGACTCTACCATTCAGATCTGACTACCTGACTCTACCATTCAGATCTGACTACCTGACTCTACCATTCAGATCTGACTACCTGACTCTACCATTCAGATCTGACTACCTGACTCTACCATTCAGATCTGACTACCTGACCCTACCATTCAGATCTGACTACCTGACTCTACCATTCAGATCTGACTACCTGACTCTACCATTCAGATCTGACTACCTGACTCTACCATTCAGATCTGACTACCTGACCCTACCATTCAGATCTGACTACCTGACTCTACCATTCAGATCTGACTACCTGACTCTACCATTCAGATCTAACTACCTGACTCTACCATTCAGATCTGACTACCTGACTCTACCATTCAGATCTGACTACCTGACCCTACCATTCAGATCTGACTACCTGACCCTACCATTCAGATCTGGCTACCTGACCCTACCATTCAGATCTGGCTACCTGACCCTACCATTCAGATCTGGCTACCTGACCCTACCATTCAGATCTGACTACTTGACCCTACCATTCAGATCTGACTACTTGACCCTACCATTCAGATCTGACTACCTGACTCTACCATTCAGATCTGACTACCTGACTCTACCATTCAGATCTGACTACCTGACCCTACCATTCAGATCTGACTACCTGACTCTACCATTCAGATCTAACTACCTGACTCTACCATTCAGATCTGACTACCTGACTCTACCATTCAGATCTGACTACCTGACCCTACCATTCAGATCTGACTACCTGACCCTACCATTCAGATCTGGCTACCTGACCCTACCATTCAGATCTGGCTACCTGACCCTACCATTCAGATCTGGCTACCTGACCCTACCATTCAGATCTGACTACTTGACCCTACCATTCAGATCTGACTACTTGACCCTACCATTCAGATCTGACTACTTGACCCTACCATTCAAATCTGGCTACCTGACCCTACCAATCAGTCCCATCTAGATAGAAGCCAAACCACACACAATATCAGCACCCATTTAAGTCAACCCATCAACACCAACACACTAATGATCAGAGACTCCCATAACTCTACCATAACCTCACAACAGAACATCACACAAGATGAAAGACAAGCCATGGCCTAACCCCTAACCCCTAACCCCTAACCCCTAACCCCTAACAATCCATAGCCAAATGAGGGAAACACAAACACATAACCATAAAACCAACAGACAACGGCTCCAAGATAATAATCATGGATAACCAACAGACAACGGCTCCAAGATAATAATCCTGGATAACCAACAGACAACGGCTCCAAGATAATAATCATGGCTAACCAACAGACAACTGCTCCAAGATAATAATCATGGATAACCAACAGACAACGGCTCCAAGATAATAATCATGGATAACCAACAGACAACGGCTCCAAGATAATAATCCTGGAAAACCAGCAGTACCTCTTTGAAGCCAAACGCCAACTCTCTAACACACAACACTACATTCCTATCCCTTCTTCTACACAGATCCAGACACAAATAGAAATCAGACAGATAATAGCAGACCTCTATGGAAAGAAATACATTACACATAGACAAAAGGAATATCTAGACGGACCAGACTCTTCTATCTCCCCCCTAAGATCCACCAAGCACCAGTTACCTGGACAGTCCCATTTGAGGTCCCCAAGGGAAGACCCATTGTGTCAGACTGTGGGAGTGAGTCCTCAGCAACCGAATGCCTTGATATCTGGACAGTCCCATTTGAGGTCCCCAAGGGAAGACCCATTGTGTCAGACAGGGAGTGAGTCCTCAGCAACCGAATGCCTTGATATCTGGACAGTCCCATTTGAGGTCCCCAAGGGAAGACCCATTGTGTCAGACTGTGGGAGTGAGTCCTCAGCAACCGAATGCCTTGATACCTGGACAGTCCCATTTGAGGTCCCCAAGGGAAGACCCATTGTGTCAGACAGGGAGTGAGTCCTCAGCAACCGAATGCCTTGATATCTGGACAGTCCCATTTGAGGTCCCCAAGGGAAGACCCATTGTGTCAGACAGGGAGTGAGTCCTCAGCAACCGAATGCCTTGACTGCTTCCTAAACCCCATCTCACAAAGGCACACTAGTTACTTTAAAGGAAAACTCCACCCAAAAACTATATTTTGGTATTTGTTTCATTAGTCCATTGTTGATATAGTCCCAAAATGTTTTGCTTGTCAGCAATCAAGTTTTTCAAGATATGTAACTTTCAAAATACAGAACTCGCACCATGTGATGCATTTAGGGACACATAGACACACTCCACACCATTCCAGTCCCAATACACGAATATCTATTCACCGTAGACATATACTCTCTCTACACCAACACCAACACCAACATAGACATCTCATCAGGCTTGACAGCTGTGGACTCCTGATCCAGATACATTTACATTTTTGTCATTTAGCAGACGCTCTTATCCAGAGCGACTTACAGTTAGTGAATACATATTTTATATATTTTTTTAAATACTGGCCCCCCATGGGAAACGAACCCACAACCCTGGCATTGCAAACGCCATGCTCTATCAACTGAGCTACATCCCTGCCGGCCATTCCCTCCCCTACCCTGGACGAATTGTGCGCCGCCCATGAGTCTCCCGGTCGCGACAGAGCCTGGATTCGAATCAGGATCTCTAGTGGGACAGTTAGCACTGCGATGCAGTGCCTTAGACCACTGCGCCACTCAGTGACCAGACTCACACCTCCTACAGCTACTTGGCTTAAAAAACAAAGATTTCACATTCAATAACCAACACCACCTACAGATTCATGAGACAGCGATGGGTAAGAAGTTCACTGTATATGGCAGACTGGGAGACGACAGCCTTGGCTAAATGCCCACTGCTCCCATGTTTTATAGACGCTACCTGGATGATATCTTCGGGGTGTGGGAACATGATCTGGTTCACAACATTCACTGACATATGTATCATCCATCATCCAACCATGACAGCCAAATATGCCATCCACCCACACACAATGAACTTCCTGGACACAACAGTCTTTTTTCCAGATACTGACACACACATAGTCTCCCTACACACAAAGGTATACTTCAAGGACACAGACACACACATCCAACTCCACAAATCCAGCTACCACCCCAAACACATATTCACTAGCATTGTCAAGTCACAACTAATCCGATTCCATAGACTATGCACACAACAGAAAGACTTTCATTCAGCCACACAGACCAGACCCTCTTTGGAGCACTGGGGAAGAAGGGATACTCAAAGCGGTCACTGAGGTATATAAAGGCCAACACACTGGCAGGCCTCACCCAGAACAGATCCCCCTATGCCTAACACACTGGCAGGCCTCACCCAGAACAGATCCCCCTATCCCTAACACACTGGCAGGCCTCACCCAGAACATATCCCCCTATCCCTAACACACTGGCAGGCCTCACCCAGAACAGATCCCCCTATGCCTAACACACTGGCAGGCCTCACCCAGAACAGATCCCCCTATCCCTAACACACTGGCAGGCCTCACCCAGAACATATCCCCCTATCCCTAACACACTGGCAGGCCTCACCCAGAACAGATCCCCCTATGCCTAACACACTGGCAGGCCTCACCCAGAACAGATCCCCCTATCCCTAACACACTGGCAGGCCTCACCCAGAACAGATCCCCCTATCCCTAACACACTGGCAGGCCTCACCCAGAACACATCCCCCTATCCCTAACACACTGGCAGGCCTCACCCAGAACAGATCCTCCTATCCCTAACACACTGGCAGGCCTCACCCAGAACACATCCCCCTATCCCTAACCCACTGGCAGGCCTCACCCAGAACACATCCCCCTATCCCTAACCCATTGGCAGGCGTCACCCAGAACACATCCCCCTATTCCTAACACACTGGCAGGCCTCACCCAGAACAGATCCCCCTATCCCTAACACACTGGCAGGCCTCACCCAGAACAGATCCCCCTATTCCTAACACACTGGCAGGCCTCACCCAGAACACATCCCCCTATCCCTAACGCACTGGCAGGCCTCACCCAGAACACATCCCCCTATCCCTAACACACTGGCAGGCCTCACCCAGAACAGATCCCCCTATCCCTAACACACTGGCAGGCCTCACCCAGAACACATCTCCCTAACCCTAACACACTGGCAGGCCTCACCCAGAACAGATCTCCCTAACCCTAACACACTGGCAGGCCTCACCCAGAACACATCCCCCTATCCCTAACCCACTGGCAGGCCTCACCCAGAACAGATCCCCCTATCCCTAACACACTGGCAGGCCTCACCCAGAACAGATCCCCCTATCCCTAACCCACTGGCAGGCGTCACCCAGAACACATCCCCCTATCCCTAACCCACTGGCAGGCCTCACCCAGAACGGATCCCCCTATCCCTAACACACTGGCAGGCCTCACCCAGAACAGATCCCCCTATCCCTAACCCACTGGCAGGCCTCACCCAGAACAGATCCCCCTATCCCTAACCCACTGGCAGGCCTCACCCAGAACACATCCCCCTATCCCTAACACACTGGCAGGCCTCACCCAGAACAGATCCCCCTAACCCTAATCCTAGCCTTAACCTCCATAACTCTCCCTGCAGAACCTTGGACCTGGCCCTGAATCCTGACCTGCGCAAACAGCCCTCACCCAATCTTAACCATTTCCAGGCCCATATCCCTGTCCCCACCCCACCCAATCCCTGCCCTCCACCCTCAGACCTTTCCCAGACCCCCTGTCCCCACCCCATTCCTGCCCCCCCCCCTCAGACCTTTCCCAGACCCCCTGTCCCAACCCCCACCCCACTCCTGCCCTCCACCCTCAGACCTTTCCCAGACCCCCTGTCCCCACCCCACCCATTCCCGCCCCCTCCCTCAGACCTTTCCCAGACCCCCTGTCCCCCCCACCCCACCCCACCCCTGCCCCCTCCACCTCAGACCTTTCCCAGACCCCCTGTCCCCACCCCACCCAATCCCTGCCCTCCACCCTCAGACCTTTCCCAGACCCCCTGTCCCCACCCCATCCTGCCCTCCACCCCTCCACCCTCAGACCTTTCCCAGACCCCCTGTCCCCACCCCAACCCCACTCCTGCCCTCCACCCTCAGACCTTTCCCAGACCCCCTGTCCCCACCCCATTCCTGCCCCCCTCCCTCAGACCTTTCCCAGACCCCCTGTCCCCACCCCACCCCCCCTGCCCTCCACCCTCAGACCTTTCCCAGACCCCCTGTCCCCACCCCATTCCTGCCCTCCCCCTCACCTCAGACCTTTCCCAGACCCCCTGTCCCCACCCCCACCCAATCCCTGCCCCCACCCTCAGACCTTTCCCAGACCCCCTGTCCCCACCCCACCCCACCCCTGCCCTCCACCCTCAGACCTTTCCCAGACCCCCTGTCCCCACCCCACCCCACCCCTGCCCTCCACCCTCAGACCTTTCCCAGACCCCCCTGTCCCCACCCCCACCCAATCCCTGCCCTCCACCCTCAGACCTTTCCCAGACCCCCTGTCCCCACCCCACCCCACCCCTGCCCTCCACCCTCAGACCTTTCCCAGACCCCCCTGTCCCCACCCCCACCCCCACCCCTGCCCTCCACCCTCAGACCTTTCCCAGACCCCCTGTCCCCACCCCCCCCATTCCTGCTCCCCTCCCTCAGACCTTTCCCCAGACCCCCTGTCCCCACCCCACCCCACCCCTGCCCTCCCTCCCTCAGACCTTTCCCAGACCCCCTGTCCCCACCCCCACCCCACCCCCTGCCCCCCCCCTCAGACCTTTCCCCAGACCCCCTGTCCCCACCCCACCCCCCAGACCCCCTGCCCCCCTCCCTCAGACCTTTCCCAGACCCCCTGTCCCCACCCCACTCCTGCCCTCCACCCTCAGACCTTGCCCAGACCCCCTGTCCCCACCCCACCCCACCCCTGCCCCCCTCCCTCAGACCTTTCCCAGATGTCTCAAACAACACCTCTACACAATTGACAAAAACACACTACAAACACTTTCAAACCCCACAACCTTCCTCCACATCACCGGTCTGGAGATGACAGCCTCCTGGACCATATTCCAGAGAAGACCGGCTGAATCAAGGTGGATAGACAAAATTAAGACCTTGGCTCCACTTGGCTTGAATGGTGAAGAATAGTTTACAGCCTTGACCTGTAGGGGTCGATTGGGGCCCAGTTAGGAGAGCCAGAGTGTTCCCCAACACCTGGAGGAAGTTCAATAAAAAAATAATGTTTTATTTGCCCTGTCTTGTTTGGTCCCTAGTTTTGATCTTTCATCATTTACTATATTATTTGCTTATTCAATCTATTAAGTTATTGATCCAGCTTGCATGCTTCTTTTTTTTATTAGTAGTATATTTTCTAATTGTTTACCCTCAGAATTTAAAGGAGAATTTCACTATTTAGGACCCTAATCTGTATTTATGATGTAAATTGCATGTTATAGAAGTTTACAGATATATATATAATTTTTGAAATGTCACTTATTTGTATGAAATTTACCCCAACAGCAATTGACTCCCTGAGTCTCATTCTGGAAACACCAGAATAAGTCATTTTACAAAGGGCAAAGATCTTAGGTCTCTTAGCTGTTGTGCTCCAGTGGAGGCTCCTCAGAGGAGGAAGGGGAGGACCATCCTCTCAGTGAATTTCAGACAAATAAAAAGAGTAAAACTATACTAAATATATTCACGTCACCAAATAATTGATTAAAACACACTGTTTTGCAATGAAGGTCTACAGTAGCATCAACAGCACTCTGTAGGGTAGCACCATGGAGTAGCCGGAGGACAGCTAGCTTCTATCCTCCTCTTGGTACATTGACTTCAACACAAAACCTAGGAGGCTCTTGGTTCTCACCCCCTTCCATAGACTTACACAGTAATTACGACAACTTCTGGAGGACGTCCTCCAACCTATCAGAGCTCTTGCAGCATGAAATGGCATGTTGTCCACCCAATCAAAGGATCAGAGAATTAATCTAGTACTGAAAGCATAAGCTACAGCTATCTAGCACTGCAGTGCATAACATGTGGTGAGTAGTTGACTCAAAGAGTGAGAAAGACAATAGTTTAACAGTTTTTCTTCAAAAAATGAAGGAGAAGCAAGAGAGAGAGAGAGAAATTGCGTCTTTTTTTCACATTCAGTTTTACTTACTTAGCTAGCAAATGCAGCTGGCTAGTTTAGTTACTCAAACACCTGGCTCAAAAAGAGGGATGCTATGTTAGCTAGTTGGCTATGACTATCCAACACGATACCGGAACTCTTCCAAGTCAAGGTAAGCTTTTGGTTTTATAAATGTATTGCCACCGGGGCCTGCCGGTGTAACTGCTTACTGTATATAGATGTAACGTTACTACATGATTGTAGAGGGTTTACTAATGCATTGGTTCTATTAGCTATGTTGACTAGGACGTTACTTTTATATGGTGACAACGATGTGTAGCGGTTTGGCTTGGAAAGGTTTTTTCACCTGGTCACATACGGATGATGTGTTCTTCGTTGAAGTCCACAAATGAAGGGAAAAGGTGAGTGGAGGAGAGAGCATAGAGGTGAGAAGGAATAAAATGACGGCCCTCAAGGAACTACACTGGACTTTATGCAAACCACAGATCCTGAGGCCACATTTATTGTAGCTGGGGATTTTAACAAAGCAAATTTGAGGAAAACGCTACTGAAGTTCTATCAACACATTGACTGTAGTACTCGCTTAGGGAAAACACTAGATCACTGCTACTGGCCTTTTCCAGATGCCTACAAGGCCCTCCCCCGCCCTCCCTTCGGCAAATCAGATCACGACTCCATTTTGCTCCTCCCTTCCTATATGCAGAAACTCAAACAGGAAGTACCTGAGCTAAGGTCTATTCAATGCTGGTCTGACCAATCAGAACCAATGCTTCAAGATTGTTTTGATCACACGGACTGGGATATGTTCCTGGAAGCCTCTGAGAATAACATTGATGCTTACATAGACACGGTGACTGAGTTCATCAGGAAGTGTAAAGGGGATGTTGTTCCAATGGTGACTATTAAAACCTACCTAAACCAGCTAGATGGCAGCATTTGCGCAAAACTGAAAGAGCAAACCACCGCATTTAACCATGGCAAGGTGACAGGGAATATGGTTGAATACAAACAGTGTAGTTATTCCCTCCATAATGCAATCAAACAGGCAAAACGTCAGTACAGAGACAAAGTGGAGTCGCAAATCAACGGCTCAGACACGAGATGTGTATGGGTCCACAGCTAATCACGGACTACAAAGGGAAAACCAGCCACGTCGCGGACACCGACGTCTTGCTCCAGACAAGCTAAACACCTTCTTCGCCCACTTTGAGGATAACACAGTGCCACCGACGCGGCCCGCTGTGGGCCCTTGTTCTCCATGGCCGACGTGAGTAAGACATTTAAGCATGTTAACCCTCGCAAGGCTGCCGGCCCAGACTGCATCCCTAGCTGCATCCTCAGAGCATGTGCAAACCAGCTGGCTGGAGTGTTTACGGACATATTCAATCTCTCCCTGTCCCAGTCTGCTGTCCCCACTTGCTTCAAGATGTCCACCATTGTTCCTGTACCCAAGAAAGCAAAGGTAACTGAACTAAAAGACTATCGCTCATTAGCACTCACTTCTGTCATCATGAAGTGCTTTGAGATGCTAGTTAAGAATCATATCACCTCTACCTTACCTGACACCCTAGACCCATTTAAATTTGCTTACCGCCCCAATAGATCCACAGACGATGCAATCGCCATTGCACTGCACACTGCCCTATCCCATCTGGACAAGAGGAATACCTACGTCAGAATGCTGTTTATTGACTATAGCTCAGCCTTCAACACCAGAGTACCCTCCAAGCTCATCATTAAGCTTGGGGCCCTGGGTCTGAACCCCGCCCTGTGCAACTGGGTCCTGAACTTCCTGACGGGCCGCCCCCAGGTGGTGAAGGAAGGAAACAACACCTCCACTTTGCTGATCCTCAACACAGGGGCCCAACAAGGTCAGCCCCCTCCTGTACTCCCTGTTCACCCATGACTGTGTGGCCACGCACGACTCCAACTCAATCATCAAGTTTGCAGACGACACAACAGTAGTAGGCCTGATTACCAACAATGACGAGACAGCCTACAGGGAGGAGGTGAGGGCCCTGGCAGAGTGGGGCCAGGAAAATAACCTCTCTCTCAACGCCAACAAAATGAAGCAACTGATCATGGACTTCAGGAAACAGCAGAGGGAGCATGCCCCTATCCACATATATGGGACCGCAGTGGAGAAGATGGAAAGCTTCAAGTTCCTCGGCGTACACATCACTGACAATCTGAAATGGTCCACCCACACAGACAGTGTGATGAAGAAGGTGCAACAGTTCCTCACCAACCTCAGGAGGCTGAAGAAATTCAGCTTGGCCCCTAAGACCCTAAGAAACTTTTACAGATGCGTAATTGAGAGCATCCTGTCAGGCTGTATCACTGCATGGTACGGCAACTGCACCAGCCGCAACCGCAGGGCTCTCCAGAGGGTGGTATGGTCTGCCCAATGCAACACCGGGGGCACACTGCCTGCCTTCCAGGACACCTAAAGCACCCGATGTCAACGGAAGGCCAAAAAGATTATCAAGGACATCAACCACCCGAGCCACGGCCTGCTCACCCGGTTATCATCCAGAAGGCGATGTCAGTACAGGTGCATCAAAGCTGGGACCGAGAGACTGAAAAACTGCTTCTATCTCAAGGCCATCAGAAAGTTAAATAGCCATCACTAGCCGGGTACCACCTGGCTACTCAACCCTGCACCGTAGAGGCTGCTGCCCTACATACAGTGCCTTGCAAAAGTATTCATCCCCCTTGGCGTTTTTCCTATTTTGTTGCATTACAACCTGTAATTTAAATTGATTTTTATTTGGATTTCATGTAATGGACATACACAAAATAGTCCAAATTGGTGAAGTTGAATGAAAAAAATTACTTATTTTAAAAAATTCAAAATAATTCATAACGGAAAAGTGGTGCGTGCATATGTATTCACCCCCTTTGCTATGAAGACCCTAAATAAGATCTGGTGCAACCAATTACCTTCAGAAGTCACATAATTAGTTAAATAAAGTCCACCTGTGTTAAATCTAAGTGTCACATGATCTGTCACATGACCTCAGTATATATACACCTGTTCTGAAAGGCCCCAGAGTCTGCAACACCACTAAGCAAGGGGCACCATGAAGACCAAGGAGCTCTCCAAACAGGTCAGGGACAAAGTTGTGGAGAAGTACAGATCAGGGTTGGATTATGAAAAAATATCTGAAACTTTGAACATCCCACGGAGCACCATTAAATCCATTATTAAAAAATTGAAAGAATATGGCACCACAACAAACCTGCCAAGAGCGGGCCGCCCACCAAAACTCACGGACCAGGCAAGGAGGGCATTAATCAGAGAGGCAACAAAGAGACCAAAGATAACCCTGAAGGAGCTGCATAGCTCCACAGCGGAGATTGGAGTATCTGTCCATAGGACCACTTTAAGCCGTACACTCCACAGAGCTGGGCTTTACGGAAGAGTGGCCAGAAAAAAGCCATTGCTTTAAGAAAAAAATAAGCAAACACGTTTGGTGTTCGCCAAAAGGCATGTGGGAGACTCCCCAAACATATGGAAGAAGGTACTCTGGTCAGATGAGACTAAAATTGAGCTTTTTGGCCATCAAGGAAAACGCTATGTCTGGGAAACTGGTCTGAATTGAAGGAATGATGGGTGACGCGAAATACAGGGAAATTCTTGAGGGAAACCTGTTTCAGTCTTCCAGAGATTTGAGACTGGGACGGAGGTTCACCTTCCAGCAGGACAATGACCCTAAGCATACTGCTAAAGCAACACTTGAGTGGTTTAAGGGGAAATATTTAAATGTCTTGGAATGGCCTAGTCAAAGCCCAGACCTCAATCCAATTGAGAATCTGTGGTATGACTTAAAGATTGCTGTACACCAGCGGAACCCATCCAGCTTGACCATACTGTAACTGGGCCTGGGGAGAAATGTAACACCAACTTGCCATTTTCTCACATCCGCTAAGTCTGGCTGGTGTCTACCTTTTCTGAAAATAAGATTACAAAGTGACACAATGACAGTGACAAGTTAAACTTTCACCAAGTATACAAAGATTTGAAAACAAATTACAATGTGATTAGCTTCTCCCTAACCCTAGACTACTACAGCATATATGCAGTCATAGAATCCATTACCTGTCCATTACAAAACCATTTAGCCGCAGCAGTGGTTGCCTGTCAAGTGTTTACCTGCAGCAGTGGTTGTCTGTCAAGTGTTTTTGTCCGGGGCTTCAACTAATATGTGTAATGTTGGGGGAACTGGAGGACAGGAGTTGGGAAACACTGATCTAAGGTGTAAGATGTAAGGTCTACAAATTCTAACACATGTTGAAATCCGAAAAAGCTTGTGAGAGTGCAATGTAATCCACTCACTCACTTGTGGTGCAACTTCATGGGTTGGTTCTCGCTGACTTGGAGCAGTGGTCAATTCACTTGAAAGGTTCCTCTACTAAGATATATGGAATTGTTTTAAGGTCATACCAAGGATCATTTTGCTATTTGATTTAGAATTTTAAGACTCCTTGAAGTATCCCAAAACGAATTTTTAAAAATTGGGCCATTCTGCAATTAGCCCATACAAATGCCCATACAAATGCATTGAATAACAAATTCACTATTTGGAACTACAGATAGTCCCCAAAAATGTATCGAAAGGAAGTTTGTTCTGAAGTGTCTGTCCTATATATGAGAAATATAAGAAAGATGAGGATATGTGTTTTTTTTTTATATATATATATACATGTATTTAACCCCTTTTTGTCACTAAACAGTCTTCATATATACTTGCATAAATGTTTTCGACTGGTACCGGGGGACCTTCAGACGAGTCTTGTGAGGCCTGTCGACGTCCAAGAGCAAAACAATCGACATGTACGTGTTCGTGAGAGTCTCAGCTTTACACAGAGGGGTGTCGAAGCCCAAACTCTTCCAACGCTACAGACAGATGTTAGCAGATTGGCTGCACTGATCTATCCACAAAGCTGAGTAAACATTTTAGTACAGGTCCTGCTCCGGCTCATTGAGATGAAAGCTTTGAACTGGACTGGGTGATGCTGCTGTGTGAGAATCTTCCAGACTGGCTGTCTGTGTAACCTGTAATCAGACTACCACTCCAGACTGGCTATCTGTGAAACCTGTAGTCAGAGTACCACTGATACACCTCTGCCTCAGACCACTGCCATCACACCTATAATCTAAAAGCACTGCTCAAGATCAAAATACAATGGAGGCATATACAAGAAATCTGATAATAAACAACTCACATTACAGGTACCTGTTACTCATGTCTAACAGAATGATACAAACAGACCCTGTTGGATCTTTATGAAGAGATAACAGGAAAACGCTAGAGCAACATAAAGTATTTTTGACAAATTATGAGGAAATCTGTGTCAGGTTTATCTGGGGTGAACTTTTTGAATCGGGGTTCAGCTCAGGTTAATTATAGTTTTGACTGCATCTGAAAGTTCAAAATTCGATATCGCTTGAATATGAAATCTTTATAAATGTCTGTCTGCAGAATCAGTATTATAGGAAGGGAAAATCAATCAGAATAAACATTCTGAGAGAATTTATCTAATTTCGTGTTCTTTATTTCCAACAATTTTAAGATTATAATTATATTATAAAATATATACAGTGCCTTCAGAAAGTCTTCACAACCATTGACTTTTTCCAGATTTCGTTACAAAGTGGGATTAAAATGGAATTAATTTGTAATTTTTTGTCAACGATCTACACAAAATACTGTGGAAGAAAAATTCTAACATTTGTAAAAAAAAAAGTTATTAAAAATAAAACACTAATACATCTTGATTAGATCCGTATTCAACCCCCTGAGTCAATACATGTTAGAACCACGGTTGGCAGCGATTACAGCTGTGAGTCTTTCCGGGAAAGTCTCTAAGAGCTTTCCAAACTTGGATTGTGCAACATTTGCCCATTATTCTTTTCAAAATTCTTCAAGCTCTGTCAAATTGATGGTTGATCATTGCTAGACAACCACTTTCAGGTCTTGCCATAGATTTTCAAGCAGATTTAAGTCAAATCTGTAACTTGGCTACTCAGGAACAATGTAGATTTGCCTTTGATACTGTGAACCATCAGATCCTCCTCTCCACCCTCTCCGAGTTGGGCGTCTCCGGCGCGGCTCACTCTTAGATTGCGTCCTACCTGCCTCACTCTTAGATTGCGCTCCTACCAAGTGGCGTGGCGAGAATCTGTCTCCGCACCACGTGCTCTCACCACTGGTGTCCCCCAGGGCTCAGTTCTAGGCCCTCTCCTATTCTCGCTATACACCAAGTCACTTGGCTCTGTCATATCCTCACATGGCCTCTCCTATCATTGCTACGCAGACGACACACAACTAATCTTCTCCTATCCCCCTTCTGATAACCAGGTGGCGAATGGCATCTCTGCATTTCTGGCAGACATATCAGTGTGGATGACGGATCACCACCTCAAGCTGAACCTAGGCAAGACGGAGCTGCTCTTCCTCCCGGGGAAGGACTGCCCGTTCCATGATCTCGCCATCACGGTTGACAACTCCATTGTGTCCTCCTCCCAGAGTGCGAAGAGCCTTGGCGTGACCCTGGACAACACCCTGTCGTTCTCCGCTATCATCAAGGCGGTGACCCGATCCTGTAGGTTCATGCTCTACAACATTCGGAGAGTACGACCCTGCCTTACACAGGAAGCGGCACAGGTCCTAATCCAGGCACTTGTCATCTCCCGTCTGGATTACTGCAACTCGCTGTTGGCTGGGCTCCCTGCCTGTGCCATTAAACCCCTACAACTCATCCAGAACGCCGCAGCCCATCTGGTGTTCAACCTTTCAAGTTCTCTCATGTCACCCCGCTCCTCCGCACACTCCACTGGCTTCCAGTTGAAGCTCGCATCTGCTACAAGACCATGGTGCTTGCCTACGGAGCTGTGAGGGGAACAGCACCTCCGTACCTTCAGGCTCTGATCAGTTCCTACACCCAAACGAGGGCATTGCGTTCATCCACCTCTGGCCTGCTGGCCCCCCTACCTCTGCGGAAGCACAGTTCCCGCTCAGCCCAGTCAAAACTGTTCGCTGCTCTGGCACCCCAATGGTGGAACAAGCTCCCTCACGACGCCAGGACAGCGGAGTCACTCACCACCTTCCGGAGACACTGCCCAAAGGAGCTTTGGTTTCTGATTAAGCATGTCAGATACAGTATGTAATAGACAACGGAGAATAATTGTTCTTTAACAATTGTAATTGTAATTTGTATCAATTTTGTTAAGTAACTTTCGAGACTGGACGACAGCATTTTAGAAAACAGTTTAATATCTGTGTTTATCAAAGATAGAGGCTGATAGTAAGATCACTGGGTGGCGTCCTTAAATTCTTTAATAAAAGCGAAATTAGTGCTGTATTACAAAATGACAAATGAACCTTTGCGAACGGCTTTATTAATCATTTCAAGTAACAGTGGACCTAATTGGTTCTAAACATTTTAATAGACCTCAGGAGGAATACCGTCACAACCAGGTAATTTGCCTTCCTTCATGTTATCCAATGCCCTTTTGAGTTCAGAGAGAGAGATTTGGGCTCCCAGCAAGCCGGCTTCCTTAGTTGAGAGAAGAAGAGTTCTTATAGGTTTTAAAAAGGACTCGATCTGGTCTGGTGTGGATTTACAATCAGAGGTGTACAATTCTTTATAGAAACAGGAGAATCAACTGGTTGATACATTTGGGTTCTGATAGGAGTTCACCTGATTCAGATTCAATAGTTGCAATATCTGCTAACTGATCTTTACTGCAAAGCTTGTTAGAAAGTAGAGGAATGGGTCGATTACCATGGAAGTAATGGTTGAGTCTAACTTTATTGGAAACTCTGCTCTCTATCTTATCAATAGATTTAGTTCTGTCTTGACTTTGAAGAGAGTAGTGCTACCTGGTCTGAAAAAAGTGTTTGTTGAGAACTCTCTTACGTTGTTAAGAACCTTTCCAATTCTGATATTTTCCTTAACCCATAAGAGTCTAAGCCCTGTCTAAGAAGGTCATACCAAGGATAATTTAGCTATTTGATTTCTGAATTTTAAGACCCCTTGAAGTATTAATGAAAAATATTACAACCAACATCGTCGTGTTCGTGAGAGTCTCACCTTTCCACAGAGGGGTCATGTTAGTGTGTAGTCCAAACTGTTCAGACGGTACAGACAGAAGTTCGCAGATCGGCTGTAACAATTTCAGACGAGTCCCAGGACGCTTGTGGGGGTCGTAGAGCCAAACGGAGAATATCGTCGTGTTCGTGAGAGTCTCATTTTTCCATTGAGGGTTCATAGTTTGTAGGCCACACCGTTTGGATGTTATAGATGATTTTATGAGAAGATGATTTTCAGGATGTCTCTAGCTTAAACTGACAGATTTTTATGGGAATTGTATGATTATTATGCTATTAGATTTCCACGGGGGCGACCTTAGGGGTTGTGATTTATTCAGCACATGCAAATGCATCATTATGAATTCATTCAATTCAGTACCAATTGTTCTATATTCTACGTAGTTCCTTTTGGAGTAGGTGTATTTCTCGGGGCATTGTTATATCAACATGGTTTCTTGCTAGATTATCAAGTCAGCTGGAATGCTTGATAGGAATATTAAGCCCTTTCAAATTCCACGAGAGCATAGCTAGTGTTGACATTTATTTTCTAAAATGTAATTGTTATCTTTAGTGTTGATAACTAATGTCATTGTTGTATTTAGTGTTGATAACTAATGTAATTGTTATCTTTATTGTTGATAACTAATGTTATCATTATCTTTAATGTAGCCCATGGATGTAAAATATAAAGTAGGACCCACAGGGAAACCCACCCATTGGTCGCTCCCCACCCAGAAGACCCTCTCCATAAATCATTCCCCCTTGTCTACCCCCCCCCCCTTCCTTGCCCCCCTTTCCCCAGCCCAACTCTTTCCTAAAAGCTTCCTTGGCAGTGGAAAAAGTGTGTGTTGTGTTCTGGAAGGTCAAGATAATTTTGCAGTTTGTATGAAGCCGCATCTCAGGCTTAGTTTGCGTAGCTGGGATCTCACCTCGTTGTAGGTCTCCCTCTGTTTTAGCAGTTCAGCACTCAGGTCTGGGTAGATGCTGATCTTCTTCCCTGCATAGGTCAGACCCCCTAATTCCGCTGTAAGGCGAACAATTCGCTGCTTGACTTCAAAGCTGTGGATCCGTATAATCATACAGCGAGGTCATTTTGGAAAGGACCCATGCGGTGTGCAAAGTTAATCGACGGCATGGGACCCAGCATCTCCTGCCCAAACAGTTCATAGAAAATATTGCTCATGAAAGAAGACCTGCTTCCACACCAGTTTCAGGTCCTGTGACCTGTACGTTGAATTTACAGGAATGATTTGAGTGATTTTGTTTTCTCTTTTAAGAGTTTGATTATCACTTCCAACTCACGGTGTTTCCAGGTCACTTAGTCACACCTCTGTCCCATTGGCTGTCTTCTCCAGACATTCCACTTTGGTTGAACAGGTATCCAGGTTAGTGGTTTTATGACTTACACATACAGTGCATTCGGAAAGTATTCAGACCCCTTCACCTTTTCCACATTTTGTTACGTTACAGCCTTATTCTGAAATGGATTAAATGGTTTTTTCCCCCCTCATCAATCTACACACAATACCCCATAATGACGAAGCAAAAACAAGTTTTTATACATTTTTGCAAATTTAGAAAAATAAAAAACGGAAATATCACAATTACATAAGTATTCAGACCCTTTTACTCAGTACATTGTTGAAGCACCTTTGGCAGCGATTACAGCCTCAAGTCTTCTTGGGTATGTCGCTACAAGCTTGGCACACTTGTATTGGAGAGTTTCTCACATTCTTCTCTGCAGATCCTCTTAAGCTCTGTCAAGTTGGATTGGGAGCATCGTTGCACAGCTATTTTCAGGTCTCTCCAGAGATGTTAGATCGGGTTCAAGTCCGGGCTCTGGCTGGGCCACTCAAGGACATTCAGAGACTTGTGCCAAAGCCACCCCTGCGTTGTCTTGGCTGTGTCCTTAGGGTTGTTGTCCTGCTGGAAGGTGAACCTTCACCCCAGTCTGAGGTCCTGAGCACTCTGGAGCAGGTTGCCATCAAGGATCTCTCTGTACTTTGCTCCATTCATCTTTCTCTCGATCCTGACTAGTCTCCCAGTCACTGCCGCTGAAACACATCCCCACAGCATGATGCTGCCACCACCATGCTTCACCGTAGGGATGGTGCCAGGTTTATTCCAGACGTGACGCTTGGCATTCAGGCCAAAGATTTCAATCTTGGTTTCATCAGACCAGAGAATCTTGTTTCTCATGGTCTGAGAGTCTTTAGGTGCCTTTTGGCAAACTCAAAGCGGGCTGTCATGTGCCATTTACTGAGGAGTGGCTTCCGTCTGGCCACTCTACCATAAAGGCCTGATTGGTGGAGTGCTGCAGAGGTGGTTGTCCTTCTGCAAGGTTCTCCCATCTCCACAGAGGAACTCTGGAGCTCTGTCAGAGTGAACATCGGGTTCTTGGTCACCTCCCTGACCAAGGCCCTTCTCCCCCGATTGCTCAGTTTTGCCAGGTGGCCAGCTCTAGGAAGAGTCTTGGTAGTTCCAAACTTCTTCAATTTAAGAATGATGGAGGCCACTGTGTTCTTGGGGACCTTCAATGCTGCAGACATTTTTTGGTACCCTTCCCCAGATCTGTGCCTCAATCCTGTCTCTGAGCTCTACGGACAATTCCTTCGACCTCATGGCTAGGTTTTTGCTCTGACATACACTGTCAACTGTGGTACCTTATATAGACAGGTGTGTTCCAAATCATGTCCAATCAATTACATTTATCACAGGTGGACTCCAATCAAGTTGTAGAGTCTTATAGCAAAGGTTCTGAATAGCTATGTAAATAGGGTATTTCAGTTTTTAATTTGTAATACATTTGTAAAAATGTCTAAAAAACCTGTTTTCACTTTGTCATTATGGTGTATTGTGTGTAGATTGATGAGGATTTTTTATTTATTTAATACATTTTAGAATAAGGCTTTAACATAACAAAACGTGGGAAAAGGGAAGGAGTTTGAATACTTTCCAAATGCACTGTAAAACATACTTTTTTACAAAGTCGACTGTCTATAGTGTTAAATGTAACCCTGCCTTGTTACAAAGTCTGCAGTCTATAGTGTTAAATGTAACCCTACCTTGTTACAAAGTATACTGTATATAGTGTTAAATGTAACCCTGTCTTGTTACAGTCTACTGTCTGTAGTATTAAATGTTTTACCTGACCAGGTCATGAGATCAGAAAAAAACTTGAGGCCCCAGAAAAGACACCTACACATTTTGCCACACTGTATGTGTGTGTGTGTGTGGTGTGTGTGTGTGTGTGTGTGTGCGTGTGTGTGGATTGGCTGGATGATAACCACTGTGATCAGATAGAGGGCTAGGGGTCTCAGGCAGACCTGAGAAGAATAACTATTGCTATCACAGCCAGTCTGGAGAGGAGAGATAGTCCTGAAGAAACACTGATCTGCACACACACTACTCTGCCTGTCAACACACACACACACACTCACACGCACGAACTGTCGCAAAACTGACAATAAATAGCCTCTCTCGACTGCCACTAAACTGTCATTAAACTGTCACTAAACTGTCACTAAACTGTCAGTAAACTGACTCTCAACTACCTCTAAACTGTCACTAAACTGCCACTAAACTGGCACTAAACTGTCACTAAACTAACTCTCAACTGCCACTAAACTGACACTAAACTGGCACTAAACTGACACTAAACTGGCTCTCAACTGCCATTAAACTGTAACTAAACTGCCTCTCACTAAAGTGACAGTTTAGTGGCAGTTTAGTGGCAGTTGCGATACAGTTTAGTGGCAGTTTAGTGGTAGTTGAGAAGCAGTTTAGTGACAGTTTGGTGGCAGTTTAGTGTCTGTTTAGTGGTAGTTAAGAGGCAGTTAAGAGGCAGTTTAGTGACAGTTGAGAGGCAGTTTACTGACAGTTTAGTGACAGTTTAGTGGCGGTTTAGTGGTAGTTTAGTGACATTTTAGTGGCAGTTAAGAAGCAGTATTGTGGTAGTTTAGTGACAGTTTAGTGACAGTTTAGTGACAGTTAAGTAATAGTTTAGTGACAGTTTAGTGGTAGTTTAGTGACAATTTAGTGACAATTTAGTGATAGTTTAGTGACAGTTGAGTGACAGTTTAGTGGCAGTTGCGATATAGTTTGGTGGCAGTTTAGTGGTAGTTGAGAAGCAGTTTAGTGACAGTTTGGTGGCAGTTGAGAGACAGTTTAGTGACAGTTTAGTGGCAGTTGAGAGGCAGTTTAGTGAGAGTTTAGAGGAAGTTTAGTGTCAGTTTAGTGGTAGTTGAGAAGCAGTTTATTGACAGTTTGGTGGCAGTTGAGAGACAGTTTAGTGACAGTTTGGTGGCAGTTGAGAGCCAGTTTAGTGACGGTTTAGTGGCAGTTGAGAGTTAGTTTAGTGTCAGTTTAGTGTCAGTTTAGTGTCAGTTTAGTGGTAGTTGAGAGGCAGTTTAGTGACAGTTTAGAGGTATTTTAGTGACAGTTTAGTGGCAGTTTAATGGCAGTTAAGAGGCAGTTTAGTGGTAGTTTAGTGACAGTTAAGTGACAGTTTAGTGGCAGTTTAGTGACAGTTTAGATGTTATTATTTTTTTATTTTTTTAAATAAATAAAACAATGTAGGGGGTAGATCAGCTTTAATATTGCAGATAGATTGTAACTTCCATCAATGTAATTGTCTGCATCACTTCCAATCCCCCATACACTCAATTAGTATTTGGTAGCATTGCCTTTAAATTGTTTAACTTGGGTCAAACGTTTCGGGTAGCCTTCCAAAAGCTTCCTACAATAAATTGGGTGAATTTTGTGGGACTCACCCACAAACAGGACCAAGCCTGGCCTGCTGAGGAGTGACGGACTCCATCCTAGCTGGAGGGGTGCTACAGGACCAAGCCTGGCCTGCTGAGGAGTGACGGACTCCATCCTAGATGGAGGGGTGCTCTCATCTTATCTACCAACATAGACAGGGCTCTAACTCCTCTAGCTCCACAATGAGATAGGGTGCAGGCCAGGCAGCAGGCTGTTAGCCAGCCCAATGAGACAGGGTGCAGGCCAGGCAGCAGGCTGTTAGCCAGCCCAATGAGACAGGGTGCAGGCCAGGCAGCAGGCTGTTAGCCAGCCCAATGAGACAGGGTGCAGGCCAGGCAGCAGGCTGTTAGCCAGCCCAATGAGACAGGGTGCAGGCCAGGCAGCAGGCTGTTAGCCAGCCCAATGAGACAGGGTGCAGGCCAGGCAGCAGGCTGTTAGCCAGCCCAATGAGACAGGGTGCAGGCCAGGCAGCAGGCTGTTAGCCAGCCCAATGAGACAGGGTGCAGGCCAGGCAGCAGGCTGTTAGCCAGCCTGTCAGCTTAGTGGAGTATGTCACTGGCACAGTCAGTGCAGTCAGCTCAGCTATCCCCATTGAGACCGTGTCTGCGCCTCGATCTAGGTTGAGCAAAACAAAACATGGCGGTGTTCGCTTTAGCAATCTCACTGGAATAAAGACCTCCTCCATTCCTGTCATTATTGAAAGAGATTGTGATATCTCACATCTCATAATAAGGCTACTTAATGTTAGATCCCTCACTTCCAAGGCAGTTATGGTCAATGAACTAATCACTGATCATAATCTTGATGTGATTGGTCTGACTGAAACATGGATCAAGCCTGATGAATTTACTGTGTTAAATGAGGCCTCTCCTCCCGGTTACACTAGTGACCACATCCCCCGTGCATACGGCAAAGGCGGAGATGTTGCTAACATTTATGACAGCACATTTCAATTTACAAAAACGAAAAATACAGCTTTTTTGTCTTTTGAGCTTCTAATCATGAAATCTATCCAGCCTACTCAATCACTTTTTATAGCTACTGTTTACAGGCCTCCTGGGCCATATACAGAGTTCCTCACTGAGTTCCCTGAATTCCCATCAGACCTTGTAGTCATGGCAGATAATATTCTAATTTGTGGTGACTTTAATATTCACATGGAAAAGTCAAAAGACCCACTACAAAAGGCTTTTGGAGCCATCATCGACTCAGTGGGTTTTGTCCAACATGTCTCCGGACCTACTCATTGCCACAGTCATACCCTGGATCTAGTTTTGTTCCGTGGAATAAATATTGTGGATCTATATGTTTGTCCTCATAATCCTGCTATAAATTCTCTGACAACCCAAAGATTCCTAGATGCCCTTCCAGACTCCCTCCACCTACTTAAGGACGTCGGAGTACAAAAATCAGTTAACGACCTAACTGAGGATCTTCATTTAACCTTGCATAATACCCTAGATGCAGTTGCACCCCTAAAGACAAAAAACATTTGTCACAAGCAATTTGATCCCTGGTATACAGAAAATACCCGAGCCCTGAAGCAAGCTTCCAGAAAATTGGAACGGAAATTGCGCTCCACCAAACTGGAAGTCTTCTGACTAGCTTAGAAAGACAGTACCATATCCCAGTATGTGGTCCTCTGTAGCTCAGCTGGTCAGCACGGTGCTTTTAACGCCAAGGTAGTGGGTTCGATCCCCGGGACCACCCATACACAAAAAATGTATGCACGCATGACTGTAAGTCGCTTTGGATAAAAGTGTCTGCTAAATGGCATATATATATATATATATATATATATATATATATCGAAGAGCCCTCACTGCTGCTTGATCATCCTACTTTTCCAACCTAATTGAGGAGAATAAAAACAATCCAACATTTCTATTTGATACTGTCGCAAAGCTAACTAAATAGCTGCATTCAACAAGCGAGGATGCCTTTCACTTTAGCAGTGATGAATTCATGAACTTCTTCGACGAAAAGATCATGATAATTAGAAAACTAATTACGGACTCAGTTGTCCTGAGTCTGCACAAAACTGCCAGGACCTAGGATCAATGGAGACCTTCGTGTTTTTTGACACATTCATGAAAATAGTCATGGCCTCTAAACCTTCCAGCTGCATACTGGACCATATTCCAACTTAACTACTGAAAGAGCTACTTCCTGTGCTTGGCCCTCCTATGTTGAACATAATAAATGGCTCCCTATCAACTGGATGTGTACCAAACTCAGGAAAACTGGCAGTAATAAAGATCTCTTGAAAAAGGCAAACCTTGACCCGGAAAATGTAAAAAACGATCGGCCTATATCGAATCTCCCATTCCTGTAAAAAAAAAATGAAAAAGCTGTTGCGCAGCAACTCACTGCCTTTCTGAATACAAATAATGTATACGAAATGCTTGCGTCTGGTTTTAGACCCCATCATATTACTGAGACTGCACTCGTGAAGGTGATAAATTACCTTTTAATGGCGTCAGACCAAGGCTCTGCATCTGTCCTTGTGCTCTTAGAGTGCTGCTTTTGACACCATTGATCACCACATTCTTTTGGAGAGATTAGAAACCCTAATTGGCTACACGGACAAGTTCTTGCCTGGTTTAGATCTTATCTGTCAGAAATATATCAGTTCGTCTCTGTGGATGATTTGTCCTCTGACAAATCAGTTGTACATTTCGGTGTTCCTCAAGGTTCTGTTTTAGGACCACTATTGTTTTCACTATATATTCTACCTCTTGGTGATGTCATTTGGAAACACAATGTCAACTTTCACTGCTATGCAAAATGTTAACTTTCATTGCTATGCAGACGACACACAGCTGTACATTTCGATGAAACATGGTGAAGCCCCAAAACTGCCTACCCTGGAAGCATGTGTTTCAGACATAAGGAAGTGGATGGCGGCAAATCTTTTACTTTTAAACTCAGACAAAACAGAGATGCTAGTTCTAGGTCCCAAGAAACAAAGAGATCTGCTGTTGGATCTGACAATTAATATTGATGGCTGTACAGTCGTCTCAAATAAAACAGTGAAGGACCTCGCCATTACTCTGGACCTGATCTCTCTTTAAGGGGGAACACATCAAGAATATTTCAACCACCGTTTTTTCCATCTTCGTAACATTGCAAAAATCGGAACTTTCTGTCCAAAAATGATGCAGAAAAGCGAATCCATGCTTTTGTCACTTCTAGATTAGACATCTGCAATGCTCTACTCTCCGGCTACCCGGATAAAGCACTAAATACATCTGTTAGAATCCTGACTAGAACCAAAAAAATTTGATCATATTACTCCAGTGCTAGCCTCTTCCTGTTAAGGCTAGGGCTGATTTCAAGGTTTTACTGCTAACCTACAAAGCATTATATGGGCTTGCTCCTGCTTATCTCTCCGATTTGGTCCTGCCGTACAGACCTACACGTACGCTACAGTCACAAGACGCAGGCCTCCTTATTGTCCATATAATTTCTAAGCAAACAGCTGAAAGCAGGGCGTTCTCCTATAGAGCTCCATTTCTATGGAATGGCCTGCCTATCCATGTGAGAGACGCAGACTCGGTCTCAACCTTTAAGTCTTTACTGAAGACTCATCTCTTCAGTAGGTCCTATGATTGAGTGTAGTCTGGCCCAGGGGTGCGAAGGTGAACGGCAAGGCACTGGAGTGACGAACCACCCTTGCTGTCTCTGCCTGGTCGGCTCCCCTCTCTCCACTGGGATTCTCTGCCTCTGACACTATTACGGGGGCCGAGTCACTATCTTACTAGTGCTCTTCCATGCTGTCCCTAGGAGGGGTGCGTCACTTGAGTGGATTGAGTCAGAGACGTGAACTTCCTGTCCAGTTTTGCGCCCCCTCGGGCTACAGTGAAGGAGATCTTTGTGGGCTATACTCAGCCTTGTCTCAGGGTAGTAATTTGGTGGTCTGTTGATATGGCGTAGCACTGCGGTTGTGTATTCTGTAGTGTGCTCGTTTAAATAGCCAGTTTTTTGTCTTTTTCGTATCAACCTGCCTCAGATAGCACCCCCCACACACGCGGAGACCGGCTCAATCGGTGCCTCCAGTGATGCTACCTCTTTCATTGTTACCCAACGCTTAGGTTTACCACCACTGTACTCATACCCTTCCATATCCTTGTCTGAACATAATGCCCTGAATCTATTCTACAACGCCCGGAAATCTGCCCCTTTTATTCTCTGTATCCAACGCACTAGAAGGTCAGTTCTTAAAGCCTTTAGCCGTATCCTTATTCTACTCCTCCTCTGTTCCTCTGGTGATGTAGAGGTTAACCCAGGCCCTGTAGCCCCCAGTATCACTCCTACTACCCAGGCACTATCATTTGTTGACTTCTGTAACCGTAAACGTATTGGTTTCTTGCATGTTAACATCAGAAGCCTCCTCCCTAAGTTTGAGTTATTCACTGCGTTAGCACACTCCGCCAACCATGATGTTCTAGCAGTGTCTGAATCCTGGCTTAGGAAGGCCATCAAAAACTCTGAAATTGCCATCCCCAACTACAAAATGTTCCGTCTAGATAGAACTGCCAAAGGCGGCGGAGTTTAAATCTACTGTAGAGATAGCCTGCAGAGCTCTATCATACTATCCAGTTCTGTGCCCAAACAGTTTGAGCTTCTACTTCTAAAAAGCCACCTTCCCAGAAATAAGTCTTTCACTATTGCCGCTTGCTACAGACCCCCCTCAGCCCCCAGCTGTGCCCTGGACACCATATGTGAATTGATTGCCCCCCATCTATCCTCAGAGTTCGTACTCCTTGGTGACCTAAACTGGGATATGCTTAACACCCCGGCCAACCTACAATCTAAACTAGATGCCCTCAATCTCACACAAATGATCAAGGAACCTACCAGGTACAACCGTCGTCCAAGGTAGGGGAGGGTTTGGCCGGCAGGGATGTGGGTTCGTTTCGTGGACAACTACAAATACCTAGGTGTCTGGTTAGACCATAAACTCTCCTTCCAGACTCACATGAAGTATCTCCTATCCAAAGTTAAATCTAGAATCTGCTTCCTATTTCGCAACAAGCCTCCTTCACTCATGCTGCCAAACATGCCCTCGTAAAACGGACTATCCTACCGATCCTTGACTTTTGGCGATGTCATTTACAAAATAGCCTCCAACACTCTACTCAGCAAATTGGATGTAGTCTATCACAGTGCCATCCGTTTTGTCACCAAAGCCCCATACACTACCCACCATTGTGACCTGTACGCTCTCGTTGGCTGGCCCTCACTACATATTCGTCGCCAATCCCACTGGCTCCAGGTCATCTATAAATCTCTGCTAGGCAAATCCCTGCCTTATCTTAGCTCATTGGTCACCATAGCAACATTCACCCGTAGTATGCGCTCCAGCAGGTATATTTCACTGGTCATCCCCAAAGCCAACACCTCCTTTGGACGCCATTCCTTCCAGTTCTCTGCTGCTAATGACTGGAACAAACTGCAAAAACTCTGAAGCTGGAGACTCTTATCTCCCTCACTAACTTTAAGCATCAGTTGTCAGAGCAGCTTACCGATCACTGCACCTGTACACAACCCATCTGTAATTAGCCCACCCAACTACCTCATCCCCATATTGTTATTTATTTAGCTCATTTGCACACCCGGATCTCTATTTGCACATCATCTTCTGCACATCTATCACTCCAGTGTTAATAATAAATTGTAATTATTTTGCACTATGGCCTATTTATTGCCTTACCTCCATAACTTACTATATTTGCACACACTGTATATAGATTTTCTGTTGTGTTTATGACTGTATGTTTTGTTTATCCTATGTGTAACTCTGTGTTGTTGTTGTTTTTATCGCACTGCTTTGCTTTATCTTGGCCAGGTCGCAGTTGTAAATGAGAACTTGTTCTCAACTGGCCTACCTGGTTAAATAAAGATGAAATAAAAATAAAATAAATAAATATCCCTCTAGTGGTTTGGGGGCTGTGCTTTGGCAAAGTGGGTGGGGTTATATCCTGTCTGGTTGGCCCTGTCCGGGGGTATCGTCGGATGGGGCCACAGTGTCCCCCGACCCACCCCTGTCTCAGTCTCCAGTATCTATGCTGCAGTAGTCTACGTTCCTGGGGGCTAGTCTGTTATATCTGGTGTAATTCTCCTGTCTTATCTGGTGTCATGTGTGAATTTAAGTATGCTCCCTCTAATTCTCTCTCTCTCCCTCCCCTCCCGGAGGACCTGAGCCCTAGGATCATGACTACCTGGCCTGATGACTCCTGGCTGTCCCCAGTCCACCTGGTCGTGCTGCTGCTCCAGTTTCAACTGTTCTGCCTGCGGCTAGGGAACCCTGACCTGTTCACCTGACGTGCTACCTTGACCCGGACCTGCTGTTTTCGACTCTCTCTCTCTCTCTACCGCACCTGCTGTCTCGACCTCTGAATGCTCGGCTATGTAAAGCCAACTGACATTTACTCCTGAGGTACAGACCTGTTACACCCTCTACAACCACTGTGATTATTATTTGACGTTGCTGGTCATCTACGAATGTTTGATCATCTTGAAGAACAATCTGGCCTTAAATGGCCATGTACTCTTATAATCTCCACCCGGCACAGCCAGAAGAGGACTGGCCACCCCTCAGAGCCTGGTTCCTCTCTAGGTTTCTTCTTATGTTCCTGCCTTTCTATGGAGTTTTTCCTAGCCACCGTGCTTCTACATCTGCATTGCTGCTGTTCGGGGTTTTAGGCTGGGTTTCTGTTTAGCACTTTGTGACATCTGCTGATGTAAAAAGGGCTTTAAAAATACATTTGATTGATTGATTTTGTGTTTTGGGAAACTATCTCTTGTAATGTACCCACACTGTTCTCCCAACCTAATTAAATGTTCCTGGAACCTTTAAATAACTCCGCAAGGCTGTTCTGTCAACATACTGCACATCAAAGGAATGTTTTGTGCACCCTACAATAAACATCTGCACAACTGGACAGACAGTTTTTGTGTTTTTGGAACGTATCTTTTGTGATGTCCCCACAATGTTCCCACCAGACTGTTCCACAACCTAATTAAACATTCTGGAACCTTTAAAGAACAGACAAAATTAGTTCTGGGAACTTTCTTGTAACAACAGGTGAATGTTTTTTGCACCCTAAAATAACATTTTAGAATCACCCACACAACTGGAAAGTTATTGTGTTTGTGAACATATATTCTGTGATGTCCCCACATTGTTCCCACCAGACTTTTCCCATAAACTAATTAAACATTCTGGAAACCTTTAAAGATCAGCCGAAATGTGTTCTAGGGACGTTCTTTCAATATCAGGTGAATATGTTTTGATCCCTAAAAGAAATATTGTAGAATCATCTGCACAACTGGACAGTTTTTGTGTTTTGGGAACATACAGTATCTTATGTAATGTCCCCACAATGTTCTCACCAGACTGTTCGCAAATATATATATACATATTGTTGTTATTAGTTGTTGTTAGTTGTTATTAGTCCCATCCTTCAGCTCCATTCAACACCACCCATCTATCTCTTAACACCATCCATATAGGATTTCTATTTGCCATATATATTTCAACCGTACTGTGATGTTTTACAAAAGTTCTGAACCCTTCTATTCTTATTGTTTCTACAGATTGTTAATTGAAAATAAACATTTTTGCTAAAAGTATTATTATGTTATTGATCGATTGACTTTTCAGATCACCCAGTAATGCTATCTGCAAGGTTAGCTCCAGGTAAATATTGCAATCCTTTAGCCATTCCTGGACCTGTGTCCAAAAACAAGCTACAAATGGACAGTACCAAAACAAATTATCTAATGATTCTGTCTCTTCGCAGCAAAATCTGCAGAGCTGGGAAGATTGTATCCCCCATATAAATAACATTCTATTGGTAGCAAGAATTTTATATAGTAATTTAAATTGAAAAATTCTAAGTTTGAATCTGCCGTCGTTTTGCGTATCAGTTCATAAACACTATTCCATGGAATCGGTACGTCAAAAATCTCGGGACGGCTGTCAATCCTTTGGTGCTTAAATTAAACTGATATACTTTTTTATTTATCACAGTTTTCTTTAACCAATTATGTTCTTTAATGCAAGGCCGACAGACAAGTTCCTTACTTTTTCCCCCTTCCACTTTCCTCTTCCATTTTTGCAGTAATGCTGCAATTATTTGGTTGTAATTTTGAGTAGAGCAGACATTTCCATATGTTTTTGTTAGCTGCATGTGCGACATAACTCCACCAGTCCTACCAATGATATAATTTTCGAAGATTATACCTTTTTTAAACATTTTGTCAAAAAAAATAGTTTTTTTTTAACCAATTAGTATATTTGAGTTTAACCACAATATTTGTTGCATTATTTGTTCAGTAGTTTCTGGAGGATTACATTGAAATTGCAACCAACTTTCTATGGCTTGTTTTAGAAATAGTGATATTTGGGAGATAATTTCCTTTTCAAATAACTGAAAGTGAGAGGTTGTAATCTGAATAAAGGGAAAAATGCCATTCTTGAACATTGGGTGAGACAATCTTAATAATTTGCTAAAGAACCAGTTTGGATTTAAGTATACTTTTTGTATGACTGAGGCCTTTAGTGATTGGTCTAATGCTTTAATATTTAATAGTTTCTGTCCTCCGAATTCATATTCATTAAATAAATAGGCCCGTTTAATTTTGTCTGGCTTGCCGTTCCAAATAAAATGGAATATTTTTCCTCATATAATGACAAAAACTGTTCACTAGGCGTAGGCAAGACTACTAAGACCATAAGCAAATAGGTAAATTGGGATAATACTAAAGAGTTAATCGGGGTGATTTTTCCACAAATTGACAGGTATTTACCTTTCCATGGTAGCAAGATCTTATCTATTTTTGCTAACTTTCTATTAAAATGTATTGGAGTGAGATCATTTATTTCATTTGGGATATGTATTCCGAGTATATCCACATCACCATCAGACCATTTTATTGGTAAACTACATGGTAATGTGAATAAATTGAATTTTTTAGTGATACAATACCTAATATAGTAAGTACACTTATCGTAATTTGGTTGTAATCCAGAGAGGTTAGAAAATATATCTAAATATTCTATGAGGCTGTGGAGGGATTCAAGTTGTGGATTTAAAACAAAACATGTACAATGACACCTTTGTTTTTAAGCCCTGGATTTCTAATCCCTTGATATTATTGTTGGATCTGATTTTAATGGCTAATATTTCGATGGCCATAATAAATAGATATGCCAATAGTGGACAACCTTGTTTCACTCCTCTTGACAGTTTAAAACTTTCTGAGAAATAGCCAATATTTACTATTTTACATAACTTTAAACCATTGTATAAGGGTTACTATACAAGATTTTAACCCAATTTATAAGAGATTCTCCTAAATGGAAATGCTCCAGGCATTTATATACAGTGAGGGAAACAAGTATTTGATCCCCTGCTGATTTTGTACGTTTGCCCACTGACAAAGACATGATCAGTCTATAATGTTAATGGTAGGTTTATTTGAACAGAATATTTGCCAAACGTCAGCCTCGAAACCTTAGTGACTTGGAGAAGATCTGCAAAGAGGAATGGGACAAAATCCCTCCTGAGATGTGTGCAAACCTGGTGGCCAACTACAAGAAATGTCTGACCTCTGTGATTGCCAACAAGAGTTTTGCCACCAAGTACTCAGTCGTGTTTTGCAGAGGGGTCAAATACTTATTTCCCTCATTAAAATGCAAATCAATTTATAACATTTTTGACATGCGTTTTTCTGGATTTTTTTGTTGTTATTCTGTCTCTAACTGTTCAAATAAACCTACCATTAAAATTATAGACTGATCATGTCTTTGTCAGTGGGAAAACTTACAAAATCAGCAGGGGATCAAATACTTTTTTCCCTCACTGTATAAACCCCAGTTGTACTTTATCAAATGCCTTTTCGAAGTCTGCTATGAATAGCAGGCCTGGTTTCCCAGATTTTTCATAGTGTTCTATTGTTTCCTGTCACGACTTCCGCCGAGGCTGCCTCCCCTCCTTGTTCGAGCAGGTTTCGGTGTTCGGCGTCACCAGCTTACTAGTTACTGCCGATCCATTTATCATCACTCCATTTGTCTTGTCTTCAATCACACACACCTGGTCCTTATCCCTCTGCTTCCTTGTCCGTGTGGGTGACTGTTTACTGTGGAGGTTAGTGAAGCTCGGTGGAGCTCGTGTATTTTTGTATCGACAGGAGTATTTCCCGTTTGCCTTGTATTTTCCAGTGCGCCTGTTTTTTGCTCTGGAGTGTGTTTGATGCATTTCTGCGTAAAACCGGTATTTTGCGGATTAAAGCCTGTTATTCTGTGATTTACCCTCCTGCGCCTGACTCCTTCAACACCACCGCTTCACAGAATCACCCACCCGCTATGGAGTCAGCGGGAGAGACGCGCATGCCTGGAGTCGTGGAACGGGTCCAGGAGCATTCAACCATGCTGGCCAGCTTAGGTGAAGCTATGGATCGGGTTCTTCAGGTCGTCCAATGCCTTGAGAGGAGAGAGCCCGATCCGTCGAGACCAGCTGGCCAACCGGATCCCGCCACCTACACCCCAGCACCCGGAGGGATCAAGATATCCCGACCACAGGAGTTTGACGGGACAGCGGCGCTGTGCCAAGGATTCCTTTTCCAACTGGAGCTCTACTTCTCCAGCATCCGGCCGGTCCCATCGGAGCGAGAGAGGGTGTCCGCCCTCGTCTCCTGCCTCTCGGGGAAAGTCCTGGAGTGGGCCAACGCGGTGTGGAATGAAGGAGGAGCCGCGTTGGAGAACTACGGGGAGTTCACTCAACTCTTCCGGACGGTCTTCGATCACCCGCCCGAGGGTCGAGTGGTGGGCGAGCGGCTGGTCCACCTGAGGCAGGGGACGAGGACTGTGCAGGACTTCGCATTGGAGTTTAGAACTCTGGCAGCTGGGTCCGGGTGGAACGAGCGGGCCCTGATCAACCATTTCCGGTGCCATCTGCGAGAGGATGTCCGACGGGAGCTAGCCTGCCGTGACACCATGTTGTCCTTCTCGCAACTGGTGGACATGGCCATTCGTTTGGACAACCTGCTGGCAACCAGAGGACGTCCTGGAGAAGGTCTGCCCGTTTCCATCCGGCCGACTCAGATCCAGAACTGATGGAGATGGTTGGAACCGCTAGCCGAGAGAGCGGAGGGACATTTCACCACACGTTTTCGTCAACGCTCTTCTGGGTTTGGAGGCAGCAGGCAGGGCACTCTCGCATCACCCCAGGTATCGAACACCCACACTCATTCAGAGCCATCTGCTGTGCACTGTAAAATACTTGTCTCCTTTCCTGAGCACATGGTAGTTCCCCAGTGTAAGGCGCTAGTCGATTCAGGCGCAGCTGGGAACTTTTATGGACAGGGCATTCGCACACTGTATAGGCATTCCATTGATTCGCATATCCATTCCACGCCCCATCAGAGCACTTGATAGTCGACCATTAGGGTCCGGGTTGGTTAAGGAAGTTACTGCACCAGTCACCATGATTCCCCAGGAGACTCATTGTGAGCAGGTTACTTTTTCCATTGTTGAGTCTCCTGCTTTCCCTGTGGTATTAGGTATCCCTTGGCTAGCACTCCACAACCCCACCTTCTGATGGCCGCAGAGGGTTCTCACGGGGTGTTCGCGAGAGTGTCAGGGTAGGTGTCTAGGTGTTTCCATTGGTGCAACCACGGTGGAATGTCCAGACAGTAGCTCCACTGTGCGCATTCCCCCTGAACACCTCGATCTGGCGCAAGCGTTCTCTAAAATGTAGGCGCATAAGTTACCACCTCATCGAGTGGGGGATTGCGCGATAAACCTCCGGGTAGACACTGTACCTCCCATATATACCCCCTGTCACAGGCTGAAACGGTGGCTATGGAAACATATGTCACCGAGTCCTTGCGCCAGGGGTATATACGTCCCTCCACTTCACCTGCCTCCTCGAGTTTCTTCTTTGTGAAGAAGAAGGATGAGGTCTGCCCCCGTCCACTGAACAGGGAGACGATAAGATTTAGTTATCCTCTCCCCCTCATTCCTTCAGTGATTGAAATCAATGCATGGGGCGCGCTTCTTCACCAAATTAGATCTCAGGAGTGCGTACAACCTGGTGCGTATCCGAGAAGGAGATGAGTGGAAGACAGCATTCAGCACAACCACAGGGCATTATGAATACCTGGTGATGCCCTACGGTTTGATGAATGCTCCATCTGTCTTCCAATCCTTTGTGAACGAGGTGTTTCGGGACATGCTGGGTCGTGGTGTAGTGGTCTACATCGATGACATCCTGGTGTATTCCGCTACGCGCACCGAGCATGTGTCCCTGGTTCACAAGGTGCTGGCCCGACTGTTGGAAAATTACCTTTATGCTAAGGCAGAGAAGTGTATGTTTTTCCAGCAGTCCATCTCCATCTTTGGATACCGCATTTCCACCTCAGGTTTGGAGATGGAGGGAGATCGCATTTCAGCCGTGCGTAATTGGCTGACTCCAACCACGGTTAAGGAGGTGCAGCGCTTCCTTGGCTTTGCCAACTACTATCGGAGGTTTATCCGGGGCTTTGGCAAGGTCGCAGCTCCCATCACGTCTCTGTTGAAGGGTGGGCCTTCCCGGCTCCGCTGGTCTGCTGAGGCTGACCTGGCCTTCAGCAAACTGCGGGGTTGGTTCACCTCAGCCCCAGTACTGGCCCACCCTGATTCATCACTACCATTCGTAGTGGAGGTGGATGCTTCCGAGGATGGGATAGGAGCTGTCCTGTCTCAACGCTCGGGTACGCCACCCAAGCTCTGCCCCTGTGTGTTCTTCTCGAAGAAGCTCAGCCCGACGGAGCAGAACTACGGTGTTGGTGATTGGGAGCTGTTGGCTGTTGTCCGAGCCTTGACCGTGTGGAGGCATTGGCTCGAGGGGGCGAAACACCCTTTCCTCGTCTGGATGGACCACCGTAACCTGGAGTACATCCGGGCAGCGAGGAGGCTGAATCCTCGCCAGGCCAGGTGGGCCCTATTCTTCACCCGGTTTGATTTCACTCTATCATACATCCCGGGTATGAAGAACTTGAAGGCAGACGCACTGTCCCGGCTGTATGACACAGAGGAGAGGCCCAGCGACAACACCCCCATACTGCCGGCCTCCTGCATTGTGGCGCCGGTAGTATGGCCGATGGACGTGGATATAGAGCAGGCATTACGGACGGATCCCTCTCCATCTCAGTGTCCAGATGGGCTACAGTACGTGCCTGTTCTTATCCGTGATCGTCTGATCTACTGGGCACACACATCACCCTCCTCTGGTCACCCAGGTATCGGCCGTACAATGCGCTGCCTGACCGGAAAATACTGGTGGCCTACCTTGGCTAAGGACGTGAGGGTCTCCTCCTGCTCAGTAACACCACCACCCTGGTCGTTGTGGACCGCTTTTCTAAAACCTGCCGCCTCCTTCCTCTGCCCGGTCTTCCTGCGGCTCTGCAAACTGCGGAGGCCCTGTTTACACATGTCTTCCGGCACTACGGGGGAGTGGTCAGTGTTCTTGCCATGGGCAGAATATGCCCACTCCTCCACTAACCTAACGCCTTTCCAGTGTGTTCTAGGTTACCAACCGGTTCTGGCACCGTGGCACCAGAGCCAGACCGAAGCTCCTGAGGTGGATGACTGGTTTCGGCGCGCGGAGGAGCCGTGGGATGCTGCCCACGTTCACCTCCAACGTGCCGTACGTCGTCAAAAGGTAAACGCTGACCGCCACCGCAGTGAGGCCCCTATATTTGTACCGGGGGACCGGGTCTGGCTCTTGACCCGGAATCTGCCCCTCCGCCTGCCCTGCTGGAAGCTGAGCCGACAGTTTGTGGGGCCGTTCAAAGTCCTGGGGAGAGTCAACGAGGTCACTTATAGGTTATTACTTCCCCCTGATTACTGTATTAACCCCTCGTTTCATGTGTCTCTCCTCAGGCCGGTGGTAGCTGGTCCGCTCCAGGAGTCTGAGGTGCGGGAGGTCCCTCCACCTCCTCTGGACATCGAGGGGGCCCCGGCATACTCTGTCTGTTCCATCCTGGATTCGAGGCGTCGGGTGGGGGGCCTTCAGTACCTCGTGGAGTGGGAGGGGTACGATCCGGAGGAACGGTGCTGGGTCCCGGTGATTGATATCCTCGATCCCTCCATCCTCGATCCCTCCATCCTCGATTTCCACTGTCGCCATCTGGCTCGCCCTGCTCCGCGTCCTCCTGGCCGTCCCCGAGGCCGGGGTTGGCGCGTTGCTGGAGCCGTCCATCAAGGGGGGGTACTGTCATGACTTCCGCCGAGGCTGCCTCACCTCCTCCGGCGTTCGGCGTCTTCGGCTTACTAGCTACTGCCAATCCATTTATCATCACTCCATTTGTCTTGTCTTCAATCACACACACCTGGTCCGTATCCCTCATTAATCATTGTATATGTGTTCCCTCTGCTTCCTTGTCTGTGTGGGTGATTGTTTATTGTGGAGGTTAGTGAAGCTCGGTGGAGCTTGTGTATTTTTGTATCAATGGGAGTATTTCCTGTATGCCTTGTATTTTCCAGTGCGCCTGTTTTGTGCCCTGGAGTGTGTTTGACGCATTTCTGCGTAAACCGGTATTTTGCGGATTAAAGCCTGTTATTCTGTGATTTACCCTCCTGCGCCTGACTCCTTCAACACCACTGCATCACATTTCCAGTACTTGCCTTATATTATCTCCAATGTATCGTCCATGTAAAAAACCTGTCTGATTAGAATGAATAATGTCCGACAATACCTTTTTAATTCTATGCGCTATACATTTTGCTAGAATTTCTGCATCACTACACTGAAGTGTAAGGGGCCTCCAATTTTTTTAATGGACTGGAGCTTTATATTTTCCACTTGTATCCTGTTTCAGTAATAATGAAATCAGACCTTCTTCTTGAGTGTCTGATAATCTACCATTTACATAGGAGTGGTTAAAACATGCTAATAAAGGTCCTCTGAGTATATCAAAAAAGGTTTGGTATACATCGACTGGTATGCCATCCAACCCTGGAGTTTTCCCGGACTTAAAGTCTTTAATTGTATCCAGAAGTTCCTCCTCTGTAATTTCACCTTCACATGAGTCTTTCTGTATGGCTGTTAATTTTAGATTATCAATAGAAAACAAAATCTCTACAATTAGTTTCAGCTAATCGATGGAGCCGACTGAAACGAAAACATATGATTAAAGTACTTTGTTTCCTCCTTCAAAATATAATTTGGTGAATCATGGGTGACTCCGTCATTTGTAACCAGTTTCAGTAAATTATTTTTGGTAGCATTCCTATGTTGAAGATTAAAAAAGAATTTGGTGCATTTTTCCCCATATTCCATCCAGTTTGCTTTATTTTTATAATATATTACACTTGATCTTTCTTGAATAAGTTTCTCCATTTATTTTTGTTTTTCCTCTAATTTATTCTGAGCCTCTATGTTACAGTTTTTATTGCCATCTATCTATTCTGTTAGACATTCTATTTCCTTTGTTAGTATGTACTCTTTTGACCTAAATTGCTTTTGTTTTCGAGATGAGTACTGAATTGCATGGCCTCTAAAGGCACATTTAAAGGTGTCCCATACAATAAGGGGATTTGCTGTACCTATGTTATGTCGGAAAAATCTGTTATAAATTCCTCTGTCCTAGTTAAAAACAAGTTATCATCCAATAGGCTTTGATTAAATTTCCAATATCCTCGCCCACGTGGAAATTCAGTAAGAGTAATGTATATGCCTATTATATGATGGTCCGACCGCATTCTGTCCCCTATCAACACTTTTTAAACTTTTGGTGCCAACGAGAAGGAGATAAGAAAGAAGTCAAGACGACTAGCTTGATTGAATCTCCGCCATGTATATCTCACTAGATCAGGATATTTAAGCCTCCATATATCTACTAGTTCTAATGTATCCATGACATTCACAATTTCCTTAAGAGCATGTGGGTGATTGTTGGTGGTGTGATTTCCTTTACGGTCCATTGAGCTATTTAAAACAGTATTAAAATATCCCACCATAATAATAGAGTATTGAATTGCTTGCAGGGTGGATAATTTATTATATATATTGTCAAAGAATTGTGGATCATTATTTGGTCTGTAAAGGTTAATGAGCCATATCTGTTTATGGTCCAATAACATATTTAAAATAATTCATCTACCTTGCGTATCTGTTTGGACAATTTGCACATTCGGATCGAAATTACTGTTAATTAATATCATCACCCCTTTTGAGTTTCTTTGCCCCCCCCCCCCCCCATTCCCTTTTCCACGCAACTTGTTGAGAATTGTTGAATGAGTTTCCTGTAAACAATATATATTATCTTCCTTCTCTTTGAGCCATGTAAATACTGTTCTTCTTTTGTTATTATCTGCTAAGCCATTACAATTACTACTGGCTATACTTATTTCATCACATACCATAATGAGACACAAGTTTCAAATCTATTTATCATTATATATGTTTGTACATTTACCAATAAAAAATACCATAGTGATTGAGTGTCCATGTAGCTGTACCATGATATTTGCAATGTTACTAAAAAACCCTCCAATTGTTCTCCACTAATTCCCCCGCTAAAGCCCCTCCCCATCCCAAGTTGGGCCTCACCTCAATATATTTTACATTTAAGTCATTTAGCAGACGCTCTTATCCAGAGCGACTTACATGAGCAATTAGGGTTAAGTGCCTTGCTCAAGGGCACATCGACAGATTTTTCACCGAGTCGGCTCGGGGATTAGACCAGCAACCTTTCAGTTACTGGCACAACGCTCTTAACCACTAAGCTACCTGCCACCTCATATATATATATATATATATATATATATATATATAGCTATTTAAAAATATATATCTGTTCTAATATCTTGCATATCTTATTTTCCATCATTATGAATTAATATGCGTAATAATGTTGGCAGTTCATGCGTAGGAAACGAGGGGTCAATACGGTAATCAGGGGGAAGGTCGTCAAGGTTCTCATTAGCAGCTTTGAGAATTTCCTTGTATTTTATGCTCTCCCATCAGGGGGCTCTGGCTTTGCAGGACCAACCCTGCCAGGCAGGCTCAGAATCTTGAGGGGACGGTGCTGCTCAAGTAGGTCTCTGACCGCATTCATTTTTCTGTTTTGGCTGCATATAGGCAACTCACAGCAGGTCCATAAAACAGATGGGGACTTCTCTTTGGTGTATGGGTCGCTCAGGTGGGTATCTAGGATATAGGGTTGGGGATCGTTCCATCATGATAGGACAATTAAAAAATAGATAAAAATGTACAGTCGTGGTCAAAAGTTTTGAGAATGACACAAGTATTGATCTTCACAAAGTTCGCTGCTTCAGTGTTATGAGATATTTTTGTCAGATGTTACTATGGTATACTGAAGTATAATTACAAGCATTCCATAAGTGTCAAAGGCCTTTATTGACAATTACATTAAGTTTATGCAAAGAGTCAATATTTGCAGTGTTGACCATTCTTTTTCAAGACATCTACAATCCGCCCTGGCATGCTGTCAATTAACTTCTGGGCTATATCTTGACTGATGGCAGCCCATTCTTGCATAATCAATGCTTGGAGTTTGTCAGAATTTGTGGGTTGTTGTTTGTCCACCTGCCTCTTGAGGATTGACCACGAGTTTCCTGACCATGGACCCAAAATGTCGATGTTTTGTTCCCCGAGCCACTTAGTTATCACTTTTTCCTAATGGCAAGGTGCTCCATCATGCTGGAAAATTTAAAAAATAAATAATGTATGCACTCACTAACTGTAAGACGCTCTGAATAAGAGCGTCTGCTAAATGACTAAAATGTAAATGTAAAAATGAAAAGGCATTGGTCGTCACCAAACTGTTCTTGGATGGTTGGGAGAAGTTGCTCTCGGAGGATGTGTTGGTACCATTCTTTATTCATGGCTGTGTTCTTAGGCAAATTTGTGAATGAGCCCACTCCCTTGGCTGAGAAGCAACCCCACACATGAATGGTCTCAGGATGCTTTACTGTTGGCATGACACAGGACTGATGGTAGCGCTCACCTTGTCTTCTCCGGACAAGGTGTTTTCCGGATACCCCAAACAATCGGAAAGGGGATTCAGCAGAGAAAATGACTTTACCCCAATCCTCAGCAGTCCAATCTCTGTACCTTTTGCAGAATATCAGTCTGTCCCTAATGTTTTTCCTGGAGAGAAGTGGCTTCCTCGCTGCCCTTCTTGACACCAGGCCATCCTCCAAAAGTCTTCGCCTCACTGTGTGTGCAGATGCACTCACACCTGCCTGCTGCCATTCCTGAGCAAGCTCTGCACTGGTGGTGCCCCGATCCCGCAGCTGAATCAACTTTAGGAGACGGTCCTGGTGCTTGCTGGACTTTCTTGGGCCCCCTGACGCCTTCTTCACAACAATTGAACCTCTCTCCTTGAAGTTCTTGATTATCCAATAAATGGTTGATTTAGGTGCAATCTTACTAGCAGCAATATCCTTGCCTTTGAAGCCCTTTTTGTGCAAAGCAATGATGACGGCACCTGTTTCCTTGCAGGTAACGATGGTTAACAGAGGAAGAACATTGATTTCAAGCACCACCCTCCTTTTAAAGCTTCCAGTCTGTTATTCTAACTCAATCAGCATGACAGAGTGATCTCCAGCCTTATCCTCGTCAACACTCTCACCTGTGTTAACGACAGAATCACTGACATGATGGCAGCTGGTCCTTTTGTGGCAGGGCTGAAATGCAGTGGAAATGTTTTTGGGGGATTAAGTTCATTTTCATGGCAAAGAGGGACATTGCAATTAATTGCAATTCATCTGATCACTCTTCATGACATTCTGGAGTATATGCAAATTGCCATTATCAAAACTGAGTCAGAAAATTAGTTTTTGTGTCATTCTCAAAACTTTTGACCACGACTTTTGATCCCTCATCTGCACAAAATTGAAAGCTCTCTCTCACAACCCCTGCTCACAGACACACGTTGGTTCTGGGATGTGCAACCATTTCCTTTCTCACTTAACTCCACACTTTTTCAAACACAAAAACGCACACCTCACCTTCCATCACAATACATCCATAAAACCTTATCCCTTATAAAATATTATAAATACTATAAATGTGCTTTATTATTACAATCCCTACCTAGTATTGGGTGTTCCATTATTTGGTTGTTAATATACAGTTTATCGACAACGAGAGCAACACGTTTCCCTTTTAATCTATTTTCCTTGAAGATTGGGTACAGAACTTTGTGCCGTTCTGCAATCTCCCTCGGGAACTGATCATTCATGCCTATTTTCGTGCCAGCAAGTATAACATACTTTGGGGAGTCAATAACCAATCACGTGTCACGCAATTTACAAGCACACAAAAACTGCTGGATTCGGTTCCGACTAAGAGTAGTAGGGAGAGAGTACTCCGAATAGAGCACGACTGGTTCCTCCCCCCCCCCCCCACCCCCTCTTTTACGCTGCTGCTACTCTCTGTTTATTATCTATGCATAGTCACTTTAACTCTACCTACATGTACATATTACCCCAATTACCTTGACTAACCGGTGCCCCCGCACATTGACTCTGTACCGGTACCCCCTGTATATAGCCTCGCTACTGTTATTTTATTTTACTGCTGCTCTTTAATTATTTTTCTTTTTTTTCCTGTCAATTTTTTACGTAACACTTATTTTTCTTAAAACTGCATTGTTGGTTAAGGACTTGTAAGTAAGCATTTCACTGTAAGGTCTACTACACCTGTTGTATTTGGTGCATGTGACAAATACCATTTTGATTTGATTTGATTTGATCCATTTGGCATTCCCTTTCTCTACTAAAATATTCCTCTTAAATAGGAAAGTACTTGACTCTCAGGTCAAGAAATAACTGAAATGTTGGCAACTGCATGTTGCGCCAAATACTAGATCGAGAAATAAAAACAAAAACACAGCGAAACAACAGGACAGTGGACCAAGTAGCTGACGACTGGACTAAAGTGAGTTCAGAGACACTATTAACAGAAATGCACACTGGCAATGAGAAACTGTCTATGCAGATGAAGAAAATATGAGTTAAACCTCTAGAAAATTGCAAGAGAAAAGCTCCAGAAAACCGTGGATTAACAAAAAGTATTATTTATGGGGCTTACTGAAAGATTAAACGGGATGGAGGACTTCAGTCGGCGTTTCACATTTTTGTTTTGTACATTTCCCCAAAAGGACACGAGCAGCATCATCTCAAAGTTCCTTAATCATAGCGACAAAGACAATGTTCTACAACTGGCCATCCTAGACAAAAAGTTGGGCACTGTATGAGGAGCATTGGATCTACATCAACATAATAATGCCATTTAGCAGACGCTTTTATCCAAAGTGACTTACAGTCATGTGCGCATACATTTTTACGCAGGGATGGTCCCGTAGATCGAACCCACTACCCTGGCATTACAAGCGCCATGCTCTACCAATTGAGCTACAGAGGACCACATGAGCAGAGTGAAACGCAGAGAATTCTACCCCATAAAGAAAAAGCGACAGGAAAAACGGATCCCGTTCTCCTTGGTGTGCCCCACACAACTACGGGTCAAATGGAAGGAAATCACACTGAAATCAGCAAAAGAAGCTACCTGATTCCTGGATAACCTGGACACGGAGAACGGCGGAAATGGCAATGAATGAACTGTATAGACTACAGGACAGCTTCTCAACAGATGATTAGGCTACTGAAATGAGGTGAACGATTAACTATTATACCCCACCACCTCAAAGATACAAAAGAGCATGTGTTCATTCAGAGGCCTATTGACAATCACAGCACCACTCTGTCTAAATGAATAACGCACCACTCTGTCTAAATGAATAACGCACCACTCTGTCTAAATGAGTAACACTTTAATGACTATTGGCCATGCAGCCTAAATGACAGCCCATTCATTGGTCGGCTATAGCCATGATCTATTGGTTTAAGTAACGAACTGACAAGTGAACAAGACAACATGATGATTGCTGTGATCTGGACAATTATTTTTTAATGCTCCCCAACCGACGGGCTGTAAATTCCTGAGTCAGTGGGAAGAATTTAAATGGCCCATATGTGAAGAAAAATAAAAGACTGGGAGAGATCAAATGTCATTTTAAAACAGTGATGGCAAGGCTTTTTATGTTGCTTTTCTTCTTGCTTGTTGTGTGCAACAGGGAGTGGCAATTGATTGCAAGTTTCACAAATATTTTTAAGTTAACATTTCTAGCCTGTCTATCTATGGGTAACCGGGTTGATGTGTTATGCTCGACTCGCTCAGTTTTCCAACACAAAACACCAGAAAATTGCCAAAAAGAATAGAACCAGCTCACCTGCTTTTACACTATGATTTGACTATTAGATGTTCAATGTTTAGTTTGGAAAAAATATATTTTAAAAGGAATAGTTTTACTATATTAAAATGATAGTTCACGTAACAGGGTTGACCTTAAAGTGAGGGACAGACTAAATGAATCACTAATCACAACAAATAAAACATAATCTTCAGACATGACAGTCAAAGCAACACATTAACTAGAGCTTTACAATGATGGGTTGAAATGATCCTTGAAGTCACGGAGGGATTTTGAATTTAGGCACTTTAAGCAAGTCTTCATTCATATAAAAAATTTGATTTATTGAATTCTCCATGTGGTCTATATTAAAGGGCACTTCATTTAATATGACATACTTTTAAAATTCAATATTGATGCACCATTTATACTTTGAATATCAAAGGGACGCAAAAGGCAATCGTTCCGTGTAACGACCCATAAATTCATCACATGGTGTAGATTGGTGACTCTTTTCCTTTCTCTACTATTTTGCTGTGAAACAAGCACGTCAAAGACTAGTTCAGCACATACCTTGGCAATGGATAGGCTAGTGTGCTGAGGGGAGGACGGCTCATAATAATGGCTGGAACGGAGCCAATGGAATGGCATCAAACACATGGAAACCATGGAAACCATGTGTTTGATGTATTTGATACCATTCCACCTACTCCTCTCCAGCCTTTACCACGAGCCCGTTCTCACCAATTAAGGTGCAACCAACCTCCTGTGCTCAGCTACCATTAGGAGTCGGCAGTAGGGTTTTGGCAGGGTGCAGTGACTTCATTCAAACAGTGGGATGGTTTATTTTAGGTAGCTATGGTGCTAGGTAGAGGATGATCCGGGAACCTGCTACTTCAATTAATCTGGTACTGTACTTAGATAATAATACTTGATACACGTTGTCAACTAAACTTTGCACTTTGTTTTGTTTCTGGATTAATTGTTAAGAAATCTATATTTTACCTACATACAGAAGCAAAAGGGAAACATGTAAAGACAAATATGGAAAGGTCTGATGGTCACATAAGCCCTTAAAAATGTCAGTTATACAACAAATCCCCTGAAGGATTTCAACTGTCTTCTTGCCATTTGACTTGTGCATTATTATAAAAATGTTGTGACAGGATAATCAGCTTTCAGAATCTCTCAAATGTTGACTAATTGTATTAACCTCTATGCGGATAAATTCACACAAGTTAAACTTTTTTTTGTTTACTGCCATGTAAATGCCGACTAGACCAGACTTCCGTGCATGCTGAGAATAACAACTTTAGCCTTGGTATAGATAGTAGTTATTTTATTTTGTGCACACAACCTATGGAGTCCCACTAACCATGACATCTTTTTGGAGTGGCATTTTATTTTATTGTTTTGCTTTTGAGGTAGTCATTTGTGAAACCACTGGTGTCTTTGAAGCTGTTTCAGCTTCTTATTCAGTATTACAGCTAATTGTAATGTGGGTTTACACGTTAGAGAATGTGGTGGCTCAAATGGGAAAATTAAGTGGAATTGGTTAAAAGAAAGAGTGTGATATTCTTTCCACTACAAATGTTATCAATTAAGGTAAACCATGAGGCAGCCATTTTTAGAAAGAAGGTATTGCTTTGGTCATTGGGTGACAGTCAGAAGAGTAGTAAACTGGACCCTGTGAGCATGCAGTGAATGACCTTTGACCTGTTTGGATACTGTGAACCTGAGCAGCTTATAGATGAGTCCTTTCAGTTTGGACTAGAAGATGTTGGGCAGAGGAGGCAGCATTCTTGGGTCATTCAAACTCCTTCCCCCCCTCACATACAGTAGAAGTGCCCCGGATCACTGCAGGATGTCACTCAATATTAATTTTTAGCATGCCTTCTGTAGATTTCTCCTGGTTCTCTATACAACAACCATATAGCTTCCAAATTCCCCTCTGTACTCTGCATAAATGTGGAAGTAGACAAAAATAACTCATACATACAACGTGGAACTTGTGCACTTCTTTAGTGTCTCATTGAGGTCTTCCTGCAACAAGGAGCTAACATTGAATACTCTGCTTAGAAAAGAGGACTCAAGTCACAGAATGGCGTGATAGTCATTGCTGCTTTTGATTTTGGTTTGCAAAAAACATTATTTGGTTCTGAAGGACTGGGATGCACTTGGGTGGGCAGTCTTTAAATTGCAGAGTTTTTATTTTGTTTTTGATTATTTTTTCTGAGATGGTATGAAAGACATGATTTCTGCTTATTTATAAATCAATGCTGTTTATTCCATGAGAGATCATAAGAACATTTTATTTTTAAGAAAAAATATATACAATATACAAATGTATAATTTCCATCCAGTGTCTCCTGAGTGGCGCAGTGGTCTAAGGCACTGCATCGCAGTGCAAACTGTGCCACTAGAGATCCTGGTTCGAATCCAGGCTCTGTCGCAGCCGGCCGCGACCGGGAGACTCATGGGCGGCGCACAATTCGTCCAGGGTAGGGGAGGGAATGGCCGGCAGGGATGTAGCTCAGTTGATAGAGCATGGTGTTTGCAACGCCAGGGTTGTGGGTTGGATTCCCACGGGGGGCCAGTATAAAAAAAAAAAAATGTATTCACTAACTGTAAGTCGCTCTGGATAAGAGCGTCTGCTAAATGACGTAAATGTGTCTGAAATGTTTTATTTAAACTTGAAAATGACTTAACTTAACTTTTATACGAGACAATTTAGAGTTTATTTCTTTTCAAACCCCAAAATGTAACTAATTTTGACACATTGAAATGTTTAGTCATACCAAACATCACAAGTCTGAAAGTACTTTATTTAGCAGCATATTTTTAGGAGTATTTACAACTGTACAAGCAAAGCACACACTTCAAAGTATTTGATACAGCATTTACTATTTTGCATTTACAGGATTTATACTTTCCCCAAAACAAACTTAAAATAGGAACTAGAAACAAGGTTAATCAAATTAGATTATTTTCGTAAAATTTTAAATACTGTATCAAATACTTTGAAGTGTGTGCTTTGCTTGTACAGTTGTAAATACTCCTAAAAATATAAAGAGGTACCTTAAAATTATTTAGTTTTCTGGCACATACTGTATAACATATACTGTGCATTCTCTTTTTATCAGTTGATCACACATTTAACTGTGCCATTAATGGAGAACAGGTGTGTTTAATGATGGAGAACAGGTGTGTTTAATGATGGAGAGCAGGTGTGTTTAATGATGGAGAGCAGGTGTGTGTAATGATGGAGAGCATCTTAATGTCACATGTTGTGGAAAATACTTAAGATATGAATACATTAACATGTATGACATGGAATGTCAATGGAATTGTGCAGCCACACAAAATAATAAAGGTATTTTCTCATTTGAAAAATAAAAGTGCCAACATATATATGTTATCTATGATATGCCACCATCAGAGAACATGTACAGTTGAAGTCGGAAGTTTACATACACCTTCGCCAAATATATATAAACTCAGTTTTTCACAATTCCTGACATTTAATCATAGTAATAATTCACTGTCTTAGGTCAGTTAGGATCACCACTTTATTTTAAGAATGTGAAATGTCATAATAATAGTAGAGAGAATAATTTATTTCAGCTTTTATTTCTTTCATCACATTCCCAGTGGGACAGAAGTTTACATACACTAAATTAGTATTTGGTAGCATTGCCTTTAAATTGTTTAGCTTGGGTCAAATGTTTCGGGTAGCCACCCACAAGCTTCCCACAATAAGTAGGGTGAATTTTGAGCCATTCCTCCTGACAGAGCTGGTGTAACTGAGTCAGGTTTGTAGGCCTCCTTGCTCGCACACGCTTTTTCAGTTCTGCCCACAAATTTACTATAGGATTGAGGTCAGGGCATTGTGATGGCCACTCCAATACCTTGACTTTTTTGTCCTTAAGCCATTTTGCCACAACTTTGGAAGCATGCTTGGGGTCATTGTCCATTTGGAAGACCCATTTGCGACCAAGCTTTAACTTCCTGACTGATGTCTTGAGATGTTGCGTCAATATATCCACATAATTTTCCTTCCTCATGATGCCATCTATTTTGTGAAGTGCACCAGTCCATCCTACAGCAAAGCACCCCCACAGCATGATGCTGCCACCCCCGTGCTTCACGGTTGGGATGGTGTTCTTCGGCTTGCAAGCAACCCCCTTTTTCCTCCAAACATAATGATGGTCATTATGGCCAAACAGTTCTATTTTTGTTTCATCAGACCAGAGGACATTTCTCCAAAAAGTACGATCTTTGTCCCCATGTGCAGTTGAAAAATGTCTGGCTTTTTTATAGCGGTTTTGGAGCAGTGGCTTCTTCCTTGCTGAGCGGCCTTTCAGGTTATGTCGATATAGGACTTGTTTTACTGTGGATATAGATACTTTTGTACCTGTTTCCTCCAGCATCTTCACAAGGTCCTTTGATGTTGTTCTGAGATTGATTTGCACTTTTCGCACCAAAGTACGTTCATCTCTAGGAGAGAGAAAGCGGTATGACGGCTGCATGGTCCCAAGGTGTTTATACTTGCGTACTATTGTTTGTACAGATGAACATGGTACCTTCAGGCATTTGGAAATTCCTCCCAAGGATGAACCAGACTTGTGGAGGTCTACAATCTTTTTTCTGAGGTCTTTGCTGATTTCTTTTGACTTGCCAAAGCTATAGTTTGTTAACAAGACAATTGTGGAGTGGTTGAAAAACGAGTTTTAATGACTCCAACCTACAGTGGGGGAAAAAAGTTTTTAGTCAGCCACCAAGTTTACTACTCTTCTGACTGTCACCCAGAGAGAGGCCTGTAATTTTCATCATAGGTACACGTCAACTATGACAGACAAATTGAGGAAAAAAATTCCAGAAAATCACATTGTAGGATTTTTTATGAATTTATTTGCAAATTATGGTGGAAAATAAGTATTTGGTCACCTACAAACAAGCAAGATTTCTGGCTCTCACAGACCTGTAACTTCTTCTTTAAGATGCTCCTCTGTCCTCCACTCGTTACCTGTATTAATGGCACCTGTTTGAACTTGTTATCAGTATAAAAGACACCTGTCCACAACCTCAAATAGTCACACTCCAAACTCCACTATGGCCAAGACCAAAGAGCTGTCAAAGGACACCAGAAACAAAATTGTAGACCTGCACCAGGTTGGGAAGACTGAATCTGCAATAGGTAAGCAGCTTGGTTTGAAGAAATCAACTGTGGGAGCAATTATTAGTAAATGGAAGACATACAAGACCACTGATAATCTCCCTCGATCTGGGGCTCCAGGCAAGATCTCACCCCGTGAGGGTCAAAATGATTACAAGAACGGTGAGCAAAAATCCCAGAACCACACGGGGGGACCTAGTGAATGACCTGCAGAGAGCTGGGACCAAAGTAACAAAGCCTACCATCAGTAACACACTACGCCGCCAGGGACTCAAATCCTGCAGTGCCAGACGTGTCCCCCTGCTTAAGCCAGTACATGTCCAGGCCCGTCTGAAGTTTGCTAGAGTGCATTTGGATGATCCAGAAGAGGATTGTGAGAATGTCATATGGTCAGATGAAACCAAAATATAACTTTTTGGTAAAAACTCAACTCGTCGTGTTTGGAGGACAAAGAATGCTGAGTTGCATCCAAAGACCACCATACCTACTGTGAAGCATGGGGGTGGAAACATCATGCTTTGGGGCTGTTTTTCTGCAAAGGGACCAGGACGACTGATCCGTGTAAAGGACAGAATGAATGGGGCCATGTATCGTGAGATTTTGAGTGAAAACCTCCTTCCATCAGCAAGGGCATTGAAGATGAAACGTGGATGGGTCTTTCAGCATGACAATGATCCCAAACACACCGCCCGGGCAACAAAGGAGTGGCTTCGTAAGAAGCATTTCAAGGTCCTGGAGTGGCCTAGCCAGTCTCCAGATCTCAACCCCATAGAAAATCTTTGGAGGGAGTTGAAAGTCCGTGTTGCCCAGCGACAGCCCCAAAACATCACGGCTCTAGAGGCGATCTGCATGGAGGAATGGGCCAAAATACCAGCAACAGTGTGTGAAAACCTTGTGAAGACTTACAGAAAACGTTTGACCTGTGTCATTGCCAACAAAGGGTATATAACAAAGTATTGAGAAACTTTTGTTATTGACCAAATACTTATTTTCCACCATAATTTGCAAATAAATTCATTAAAAATCCTACAATGTGATTTTCTGGAATTTTTTTCTCATTTTGTCTGTCATTGTTGACGTGTACCTATGATGAAAATTACAGGCTTCTCTCATCTTTTTAAGTGGGAGAACTTGCACAATTGGTGGCTGACTAAATACTTTTTTCCCCCACTGTAAGTGTATGTAAACTTCCAACTTCAACTGTATATGGATAGAAACATTACCCTTGGTTGACAACTCCACAGTGTCCCCTCCCAGAGTGACCCTGGACAACAGTGTCCCCTCCCAGAGTTGAAAGAACATTGGCGTGACCCTGGACAACAGTGTCCCCTCACAGAGTGCAAGAAACCTTGGCTTGACCCTGGACAACAGTGTCCCCTCCCAGAGTGCAAATAACCGTGGCTTGACCCTGGACAACAGTGTCCCCACCCAGAGTGCAAAGAACCTTGGCGTGACCCTAGACAACAGTGTCCCCACCCAGAGTGCAAAGAACCTTGGCGTGACCCTGGACAACAGTGTCCCCATCCAGAGTGCAAAGAACCTTGGCGTGACCCTGGACAACAGTGTCCCCTCCCAGAGGTGAAATAACCTTGGCGTGACCCTGGACAACAGTGTCCCCACCCAGAGTGCAAAGAACCTTGGCGTGACCCTAGACAACAGTGTCCCCACCCAGAGTGCAAAGAACCTTGGCGTGACCCTGGACAACAGTGTCCCCATCCAGAGTGCAAATAACCTTGGCGTGACCCTGGACAACAGTGTCCCCTCCTAGAGTTCAAAGAGCCTTGACATGACCCTGGACAACACCCTGTCGTTCTCTGCAAACATCAAAGCAGTGACCCATTCCTGCAGGTTCATGATCTACAACATCCGTAGAGTACGACCCTACCTCACACAGGAAGCAACGCAGGTCCTAATCCAGGCACTTGTCCTCTCCCTTCTGAACTACTGCAACTTGCTGTTGGCTGGGCTCCCCGCTTGTGCCATCAAACCCCTGGAACTTATCCAGAACGCTGCAGCCTGCCTGGTTTTCAACCTTCCCAAGTTTTCTCATGTCACCCCACTCCTCCGCATGCTTCACTGGCTTCCAGTTGAAGCTTGCATCTGCTACAAGACCATGATGCTTGCCTACGGAGCTGTGAGGGCAACGGCACCTCCGTACCTTCAGGCTCTGATCAGCAATACCATTGTGCGGAACAGCAAGAGGAACTGCCCCTCCCTACCTTCAGGCTATGCTCAAAACCTACACCCCAACCCGAGCACTCCGTTCTGCCACCTCAGGTCTCTTGGCCCTCCCACCCCTACGGGAGGGCAGCTCCCGCTCAGCCCAGTCCAAGCTCTTGTCTGTCCTGGTACACCAATTGTGGAACCAGCTTCCTCCTGAAGCTAGGACAGCAGAGTCCCTGCCCATCTTCCGAAAACATCTGAAACCCTTTTCAAACAGTATTTTAAATAACCTAAAAATAAAGATAAGGACCCATTGTCATTCGGATCCTTCCACTGGGTATCACTTTTGAATGTAGATTACAAAATCATTGCTAATTTTCATCTGTTGTTCCTGGGCAGAAAACAAACAACATCAATACATAATTACAATGCTGCAATATAACACACTATTAGCCCAGTCCTGCAGATGACAATGCATGGGAGGTTGGCCCATTGGCGGGCATGCGAGGTGTCACCGCGGATGTGTCCTAGTGCCTCTTTTGAGAAAGGAGATTTCCTCTCTCTTTTCGAAGCGGGCTTTTCGGGTGGTTCCTGTGTCAAGTATGGAGCGGTTGGTACAGCAGGTATTTCCTAGTTCCTAAGAGCAATGGAACGTTGCGTCCCATCCTGGACTCGTGTGGTTTGGACCTTATGGTGTGAAAGTTCAAAATACTCACGCTTCGGAGGCCAATACAGTCGATGTGTTCCAGCAATTGGTTCACGTACTGAGAAGTGCGTAGGAAAGGCGTGTATAGGAAAGGGATCAATTCCTAAATCGGGATCAGGCCCATAGGGAACTGTGCACATTTCCTGTCGCTTCCGGATCTCTCAATGTAGGTGCAGATCTACTTTCTGTGGTTTCCCAGATATGGAATCAGTTCAGCATTTGGAAAGGCCGACCTAGATCTTTACGCATTGCAAGAAAACTTGTAATGTCGCCTGTGCTTCTCAATGAGGGATCTGGACGCTCGGCTTTATGTTTTTCCTGTGGTGGACCTAATTCAGGCCACCTTGGAGAGGGTCCGTCAGGAGAGACTGTTGTTAATTCTGGGGGCATGCCTTTCAGGAACCACACCACCAGAGGATGAGACCCCGGGGTAAGGTCATCAATCCCTACATGACACGCTGAGATGGCCCAGACAACCCTTGTTCCCGGAGATCATCCGCCTGTTAGGCGGGGACATGTGGAGGGTTCCGTGTTGTCAGGATCTGTTGTCCCATGTGGACAGGAGGGTTTGGCACCCACTACAGCAGATATGGAATATGTGAGTTTGGCCCCTGAAAGGCTGAAATTGAAAGCTAGGGGTTTACCCTTGAACGTGATTACGACTATACAGTCGAAGCGCGCCCTCTACGAGGGGCTTGTTTACATATAAGTGTTGCACGTTTCAGGGTTGGTGTCAATTTGAAGGAGTTTGAGGGTTGTTGTCAGGTTGAAGGAGTTTGAGGGTTGGTGTCATGTTGAATGAGTTTGAAGGTCGCTGTCTGATTGAAGGAATTTGAGGGTTGGTGTCAGTTTGAAGTAGTTTCAGGGTTGGTGTCAGGTTGAAGGAGTTTGAGAATTGGTGTCATGTTAAAGGAGTTTCTCCTCAGAGATTTCTGGCAGAAATGTTGATGTTGTTGTACAAGCATTTTGATTTTTATTTATTATGTATCCCCATTAGTTCCTGATAAGGCAGCAGCTACTCTTCCTGGGGTCCAATAAAATTAAGGCAGTTATACCATTTTAAAAACATTACAATACATTCATAATATATTTCACTACACATTAAGTGTGTGTCCTCAGGCCCCTACTCTACTACCACATATCTAATACATAAAATCCATGTGTACATGTGTATCGTATGTATGTTGTCGTGTGTTTGCATGCATATGTCTGTGCCTATGTTTGTGTTGCTTCACAGTCCCCGCTGTTCCATAAGGTGTATTTTTATCTGTTTTTTTACATCTACTTTTACTGCTTGCATGAGTTACTTGATGTGGAATAGAGTTCCATGTAGTCATGACTCTATGTAGTACTGTGCGCCTCCCATAGTCTGTTCTGGACTTGGGGACTGTGAAGAGACCTCTGGTGGCATGTCTTGTGGGGTATGCATGGGTGTCTGAGCTGTGTGCAAGCTCGGTGCATTCAATAGACAGCTCGGTGCATTCAACATGTCAATACCTCTCACAAATACTAGTAGTGATGAAGTCAATCTCTCCTCCACTTTGAGCCAGGAGAGATTGACATGCATATTATTAATGTTAGCTCTCTGTGTACATCTAAGGGCCGGCCGTGCTGCCCTGTTCTGAGCCAATTGCAATTTTACTAAATCTCTCTCTGTGGAACCTGACCACACGACTGAACTGTAGTCCAGGTGTGACAAAACTAGGGCCTGTAGGACCTGCCTTGTTGATAGTGCTGTTAAGAATGTAGAGAACAGCTTTATTATGGACAGACTTCTCCCCATTTTAGCTACTGTTGTATTAATATGTTTTGACCATGACAGTTTACAATCCAGGATTACACCAAGCAGTTTAGTTACCTCAACTTGCTCAATTTCCACATTATTCATTACAAGATTTAGTTGAGATTGACTGTTTAGTGAATGATTTCACCCAAATACAATGCTTTTAGTTTTTGAAATATTTAGGACAAACTTCTTGCCAACCATTCTGAAACTAACTGCAGCTCTTTGTTTAGTGTTTCAGTCATTTCAGTCGCTGTGGTAGCTGACGTGTATAGTGTTGAGTCTTCCGCATACATAGACACACTGGCTTTACTCATTAAATATTGAAAAAAAGAAAGGGGCCTAGACAGCTGCCCTGGGGAATTCCTGACTCTACCTGGATTATGTTGGTACCTGGATTATGTTGGATAGGCTTCCATTAAAGAACACCCTCTGTGTTCTGTTAGACAGGTAACTCTTTATCCACAATATAGCAGGGGGTGTAAAGCCATAACATATACATTTTGAAGTCCAACAAAACAGCCCCCACAATCTTATTATCATCAATTTCTCTCAGCCAATCATCAGTCATTTGTGTAAGTGCTGTACTTGTTGAATGTCCTTCCTTACAAGTGTGCTGAAAGTCTGTTGTCAATTTGTTTACTGTAAAATAGCATTGAATCTGGTCAAACACAATTTTTTCCAAAAGTTTGCTAAGGGTTGGTAAGAGGCTGATTGGTCGTCTATTTGAGCCAGTAAAGGGGGCTTTGCTATTCTTAGGTAGGGGAACTACTTTTGCTTCCCTCCAAGCCTGAGGGCACACACTTTCTAGTAGGCATAAATTGAAGATATGGCAAATAGGAGTGGCAATATCGTCCGCTATTATCCTCAGTAATTTCCCATCCAAGTTGTCAGACCCCGGTGGCTTGTCATTGTTGATAGACAACAATAATTATTACACCTCTTCCACACTTTACGGAATTCAAATGTATAATGCTTGTCATTCATAATTTGGTCAGATATACTTGGATCTGTAGTGTCAGCGTTTGTTGCTGTCATGCCTAAGTTTGCTACTATTGCCACTGAAAAAATCGTTTAAATAGTTGGCAATATCAATGGATTTTGTGATAAATCTGAGTCAATGAATGATGGAGCGGCGTTTGCCTTTTTGCCACAAAATTTCATTTAAAGTGTTGCAAAGCTTTTTACTATCATTCTTTATGTCAATTATATTATATTATCTTTGTTTCATAGTGTAGTTTATTCTTATTTTCATTCAGTTTAGTCACATGATTTCTCAATTTGCCAATAGGTTGTGCAGACTTATTTTGCATCATCCCTCTCAACGATACAGTGGTACAGCATTTCAGTACAGTGCCTTGCAAAAGTATTCATCCCCCTTGGCATTTTTCCTATTTTGTTGCATTACAACCTGTAATATATATGGATTTTTATTTGGATTTCATGTAATGGACATACACAAAATAGTGAAATGAAAAAAATTACTTCTTTTAAAAAATTCTAAAAAATGAATAACGGAAAAGTGGTGCGTGCATATATGTATTGTATCTAAGTGTCACATGATCTCAGTATATATACACACCTGTTCTGAAAGGACCCAGAGTCTGCAACACCACTAAACAAGGGGCACCACCAAGCAAGCGGCACCATGAAGACCAAGGAGCTCTCCAAACAGGTCAGGGACAAAGTTGTGGAGAAGTACAGATCAGGGTTGGGTTATGAAAAAATATCAGAAACTTTGAACATTCCACGGAGCACCATTAAATCCATTATTAAAAAATTGAAAGAATATTGTACAACAACAAACCTGCCAAGAGAGGGCCGCCCACCAAAACTCACGGACCAGGCAAGGAGGGCATTAATCAGAGAGGCAACAAAGAGACCAAAGATAACCCTGAAGGAGCTGCAAAGTTCCACAGCGGAGATTGGAGTATCTGTCCATAGGACCACTTTAAGCTGTACACTCCACAGAGCTGGGCTTTACGGAAGAGTGGCCAGAAAAAAGCAATTGCTTTAAGAAAAAAATAAGCAAACACGTTTGGTGTTCGCCAAAAGGCATGTGGGAGACTCCCCAAACATATGGGAGAAGGTACTCTGGTCAGATGAGACTAAAATTGAGCTTTTTGGCCATCAAGGAAAACGCTATGTCTGGCGCAAACCCAACACCTCTCATCGCCCCGAGAACACCCTCCCCACAATGAACAATGGTTGTGGCAGCATCATGCTGTGGGGATGTTTTTCATCGGCAGAGACTGGGAAACTGGTCAAAATTGAAGGAATGATGGATGGCGTTAAATATAGGGAAATTCTTGAGGAAATTCCAGCGGAACCCATCCAACTTGAAGGAGCTGGAGCGGTTTTGCCTTGAAGAATGGGCAAAATTCCCAGTGGCTAGATGTGCCAAGCTTATAGAGACATACCCCAAGAGACTTGCAGCTGTAACTGCAAAAGGTCGCTCTACAAAGTATTGACTTTGGGGGGTGAATAGTTATGCACGCTCAACTTCTGTTTTCTTTTGTCTTATTTCTTGTTTGTTTCACAATAAAATATATTTTGCATCTTCAAAGTGGTAGGCATGTTGTGTAAATCAAATGATACAAACCCCAAAAAAATCCATTTTAATTCCAGGTTGTAAGGCAACAAAATAGGAAAAATGCCAAGGGGGGTGAATACTTTTGCAAGCCAATGTATACCATGTTTCTTGTAGGATGACAATGTCTGTATTTACAATTCCTTTGATGAAGTCTGGGTTCCTGCTCTTTAGGCCAAAGGCAGATGACCTCAGGCCTTGGATATTCCAGCATGAGATAGTGAAGGCTTTGTGTTCCATAGTGTCTAGTGTTGTTTTCGTGTGGTTTAGTCCCGGACCATTACAGTAGCTGTGAGCAGAGCATGTTGAGCATCTGATACATACCTCTTAGGTCGCAGGATGGTGCTTCGGCGGGTGTTATAGTAGGGGTTGGTTTCTCTGTGAAGGTGTGGAGATGTTCCTTGTAATGCGGATCAGAGAAGGTCTCTCTCTCTCTCTCTCTCTCTCTCTCTCTCTCTCTCTCTCTCTCTCTCTCTCTCTCTCTCTCTCTCTCTCTCTCTCTCTCTCTCTCTTCGTCTCTCTCTCTCTCTCTCTCTCTCTCCCTCTCCCTCTCTCTCTGTCTCTCTCCGTTTCTTTCGGTCTCTCCTCCTCTCTTTCTGTCTGTGTCTCTCCATCTAGTTCTTTCTCTCTCTCTCTCTCTCTCTCTCTCTCCCTCTCTTTCTGTCTCTCTCTCTCTCTCTCTCTCTCTCTCTCTCTCTCTCTCTCTCTCTCTCTCTCTCTCTCTCTTTCTCTCTCTCTCTCTCTCTCTCAATTCCATTTCAATTTCAATTTAAGGGCTTTATTGGCATGGGAAATGTATGTTAACATTGCCAAAGCACGTGAAGTAGATAGTAAACAAAAGTGAAATAAACAATAAAAATTAACAGTAAACATTACACTGTGGTATTTCACCCAGTAGATAAGGGAGTTTATGAAAATTGGGTTTGTTTTCGAATTCTTTGTGGATCTCTGTAATCTGAAGGAAATATGTGTCTCTAATATGGTCATACATTTGGCAGGAGGTTAGGAAGTGCAGCTCAGTTTCCACCTCATTTTGTGGGCAGTGTGCACATAGCCTGTCTTCTCTTGAGAGCCAGGTCTGCCTACGGCGGCCTTTCTCAATAGCAAGAGCATCACTGAGTCTGTACATAGTCAAAGTTTGGGTCAGTCACAGTGGTCAAGTATTCTGCCACTGTTTACTCTGTGTTTAGGTCCAAATAGCATTCTCTCTCTCTCTCTCTCTCTCTCTCTCTCTCTCTCTCTCTCTCTCTCTCTCTCTCTCTCTCTCTCTCTCTCTCTCTCTCTCTCTCTCTCTCTCTCTCTCTCTCTCTCTCTCTCTCTCTCTCTCTCTCTCTCTCTCTCTCTCGCACCCTGTCAGAATAGCTGAGTCTGCAGAGACTCTCCAGATGAGATTCTTCGGCTCCATCTACAGGGTATCTGCCTGACTGACTCTGAGCCTGACTTTGGACAAGGACCAATAAACAGACCGTTGTCACATGGAATCTCCAGGGGTTTACAAACCATAATGATAATAGACAGTGATAGACAGGTGGTGAGTGACTGACAGGAAGGACCAGGTGGACAAATGTTCCAATGGTTCCTTCCTCGATTATCTGCATGACTAGAACCGATCACAATCCACACACACGCACAGACAGACAGACAGACACAAACACACACACACACATACACACACACACACACACACACACACACACACACACACACACACACACACACACACACACACACACACACACACACACACACACACACTAGAGAGAGAGTCTGTAACCGGTCACAATCCAAAATGTTTGTTTTGGTCACACAGGTGGCATTGAGATGCAGCCACTCCAACAGATTCTAAGAGAGGCTCCTGGGTGGTAAAAGGAAAGATATGATACGAGAGGTTTCAAGTGAATTATGAGGTTTGTCTGCGTCACAAATGACACCCTATTCGCTATTTAGTGCACTACTTTTGACCAGAGGGCTCTGCACTATCTATGGAATATGGTGGCATTTGGGAGTGAGCCATAGTTTCAGCTCTCAGGAAAGAGATTATCACCACATCACATCAGATGTTGTAATTGTGATCATTGATTACAGAGTACTGGTGATCATACCTCCTGTTATCTCGTCCACTCTGAATGGGAAGACCAGGAACCTGCATACGCATTTCAAACAATCAAGAACGTTTAGACGTTAACTTCATTTGATTCAGTATTCAAGTCATTTAATTTGGGTGCAGGTTTCAATTATAAGCCATCTCATCATCTGTAAATTAACATAATAGAATGAAAGAGCTGAAAATGCTCTCCTCCTCTCTCTGTCTTCAGAATTGTCTGATGAGTGATGTCTTTGTAAGGGATAGAGCACCTATCTCTTTAGGGTAACCAACACATGCATATTACCTATCTAAGACTTCTCTCTGGCAGCTTCTTTTCATTTGCTACAACATACCTCTAACAAAATCATTGACTTTATTGATTTAAACAAACCTTTAGAGAGAAAAGTTCACCTCTCAATCTTGATTGATATAAATCAAGTATACACAGAGCCCTGCAGCTGTCCTGAAGGTATACACAGAGCCCTGCAGCTGTCCTGAAGGTATACACAGAGCCCTGCAGCTGTCCTGAAGGTATACACAGAGCCCTGCAGCTGTCCTGAAGGTATACACAGAGCCCTGCAGCTGTCCTGAAGGTATACACAGAGCCCTGCAGCTGTCCTGAAGGTATACACAGAGCCCTGCAGCTGTCCTGAAGGTATACACAGAGCCCTGCAGCTGTCCTGAAGGTATACACAGAGCCCTGCAGCTGTCCTGAAGGTATACACAGAGCCCTGCAGCTGTCCTGAAGGTATACACAGAGCCCTGCAGCTGTCCTGAAGGTATACACAGAGCCCTGCAGCTGTCCTGAAGGTATACACAGAGCCCTGCAGCTGTCCTGAAGGTATACACAGAGCCCTGCAGCTGTCCTGAAGGTATACACAGAGCCCTGCAGCTGTCCTGAAGGTATACACAGAGCCCTGCAGCTGTCCTGAAGGCTGCATGTAAAGGTCATGTAGAGGTCATACGGTGGAATCTTTCATGAAAATAAACAAACCATCACTGGAGGTTGGGGGCACCTTAATTGAGGAGGACGGGCTCGTGGTAATGGCTGGAGCGGAATCAGCGGAATGAGCGGAATGTTATCAAATACATCACAAATGGTTTCCAGGTGTTTGATGCCATTCCATTTACTCCGTACCAGCCATTACTATGAGCCGTCCTCCCCTCAGCAGCCTCCACTGCAAACCAGTGATTGTCCCTGCAGTACAATGTACAGGCACATGGACAGAAAGGGGTCTACCTGTGCCCCAGAAAGGGGTCTACCTGTGCGTTCAGGCTGTCCCAGTCACCTGCCCAGGTGAAATCAAAAAATGTTTTGTGGACAAAGCTACACTTCTCAAAAGGCAATGAATTTGTGGAAAGACCCACATACTGCAGGGAAAGATACCTCACAGGCTGGATTCCAGGAGGCCAAAGATGTAGCAGAGATTATTGGTGTTTCCAGGCAGCTCTGTGACCTCTTGGAAAGGCTTTCTTCTTCTGCAACCCTCCACACCTCTGGATACCTCTATGCATCTCTGATACCTCTAGATACCTCTGATACCTCTAGATATCTCTAGATACCTCTAGATACCTCTAATACCTCTAGATACCTCTAGATACCTCTGATACCTCTAGATATCTCTGATACCTCTAGATACCTCTGATACCTCTAGATATCTCTAGATACCTCTGATACCTCTAGATATCTCTAGATACCTCTGATACCTCTGATAGATATTATACCTCTAGATATCTCTAAATACTTATAGATACCTCTAGATACTTCTGATACCTCTAGATACCTCTAAATACCTCTGATACATTTACATGACATTACATTTAGAAGGATTACTTTTATACTATCCCAAGTATTCCTTAAAGAAGTAGGGTTTCAAGTGTCTCCGGAAGGTGGTCAGTGACTCCGCTCTCCTGGCGTCGTGAGGGAGCTTGTTCCACCATTGGGGTGCCAGAGCAGCGAACAGTTTTGACTGGGCTGAGCGGGTACTGTGCTACCGCAGAGGTAGAGGGACCAGCAGGCCAGAGGTGGAAGAATGCAATGCCCTCGTTTGGGTGTAGGGACTGATCAGAGCCTGAAGGTAAGGAGGTGCCGTTCCCCTCACAGCTCCGTAGGCAAGCACCATGGTCTTGTAGCAGATGCGAGCCTCAACTGGAAGCCAGTGGAGTGTGCGGAGGAGCGGGGTGACGTGAGAGAACACCTCTGATACTTCTGATATATATTATACCTCTAGGTACCTCTAGATACCTCTGATACCTGATACCTCTGATACCTCTAGATACCTGTAAATACCTTTGATACCTCTGATAGATATAGTACCTCTAGATACCTCTAGATACTTCTAGATACCTCTAGATACCTCTGATACATATAGATACCTCTAAATACCTTTGATACCTCTGATAGATATAGTACCTCTAGATACATCTGATAACTCTGGATACCTCTAGATACCTCTGATACCTCTAGATATCTCTAGATACCTCTGATACCTCTGATATGTTAAATGGAAAGTTGACATCTGAGGGGTATACTACAAAGCAGGATAAAGGAGTAAGTCCCATGTAGCTCAGTTGGTAGAGCATGGCGCTTGCAGAACCAGGGTTGTGCGTTCAATTCCCACGGGGGACCAGTACGAAAAAAGTATTAAAATGTATGCACTCACTACTGTAAGTTGCTCTTGATAAGAGCGTCTGCTAAATGACTCAAATGTGAAATACCTCTGGATGTCTTTCGTTCCTGTTCAATGGAAGGTGGACATCTGAGGGTGGCATTGGTCTATAGCAGAAATCATCATCTAGATTCAGCCGCTGGCAGATTTTTTCTTGAGCGGATTGTCGGGGGGCCAAAACATGATTACAGATAATTTGTAGACTGCAAATTGACCGCAAGAAGCCCAAACAGATGTAATATTTGACTAAAACATGATCATTTTAACAGTTGGGGAACCCTGGTTTATAGATTGGGGACTTTCTTCTGTGTGTAGAACACAGACAGTATTACTGATTGCAGGAATTTCAATAATATAGGAATCAGACATTCTGATAATCAGCAAATGGGCTGAGACCTGCCTGAAGCCAAGTATGGTATACACACAACACATACAAACAGTATGTTAAATGGAAAGTTGACATCTGAGGGGTATACTATAAAGCAGGATAAAGGAGTAAGCTAACTTGCCTAAATATACTGAAGAAAACATTTATAATTCAAATAAAAAAATAAAAAAATAAAAAGCTTGAAATTTGCATGGTATAATTGACTCAATAACCAAAAACACATATATACAACTTTAGCTTTCTTATTGAATCAGTAAATCAACAGTTATTTCTGGTTGTTTATCAAAGTTAGCTGGCTAACTCACCGATCCTGCTCAGAGTCTATGGCCCCTACAGATCGGGACCTTGTACCTCTGTGTGGAGAACATGGACAGAATCATTGATTCCGTGCATTACACTTAGATAAGAAGGATCAGATCTTAGAAATGCTGCTAGAATGATTGAAACATGATTGAACATGCACAATTTGATGGGGTAAAACCTGCCTGAAGCAACTTATATTATGGTACATACAGAAGCAATTAAATCGCCAAATTGCAATAAGCCGTACATGAAACAGTCAACCATTATGAAACACAGATGTAGATATGTGGGAACATAATGGATCTATTGTCATAAAATCCACATGCAGTCTCCGGATGCATTTACAGTTAACAGCATGACATGACATTTTACATTTTTACATTTTAGTCATTTAGCAGACGCTCTTATCCAGAGAGATTTACAGTAGCAATTAGGGTTAAGTGCCTTGCTCAAGGGCACATCGACAGATTTTTCACCTAGTCGGCTCGGGGATTAGAACAAGCAACCTTTCGGTTACTGGCACAACGCTCTTAACCACTAAGCTACCTGCCGCCCGAGCGATTGCATCATGACATTTGCTCCACCATGTCACCTGTGTTGTAGCAAGCCCACGTTGGTGTGGATCATCATGCCATGTTCTCCACCATGTCACCTGTGTTTTTAATGAATTAATGCATTTCTTATTGAACCTTTATTTATCCAGGTAAAGCATTTAGAACACATTTAGTATTTTATTAGGATCCCCAATTAGCTGCAGGCTAGGCAAGGCAGCAGCGACTCTTCCTGGTGTCCAAACAGGAAACAAAACAACAAATAAAATACTTCACATAAATATACATACAGGGCCTTCAGAAAGTATTCATACCCCTTGACTTATTCCACATTTTGTTGTGTTACAGCATGAATTCAAAATAGATTAAATATATATTTTTCTCACCCATCTACATACAATACCCCATAATGACAAACTGAAAACATGTTTTTAGATATTTTTTCACATTTATTGAAAAGGAATTACAGAAATATCTCATTTACATAGGTAAATTACATTGCAAACATGATGCATGTTTTGGAATATTTGTATTCAGTACAGGCTTCCTTCTTTTCACTCTGTCATTTACGTTAGTAAACTACATTTACATTTTAGTCATTTAGCAGACGCTCTTATCCAGAGCGACTTACAGTTAGTGAATACATATCTTTTTTTTTTATACTGGCCCCCCGTGGGAATCGAACCCACAACCCTGGCGTTGCAAACGCCATGCTCTATCAACTGAGCTACATCCCTGCCGGCCATTCCCTCCCCTACCCTGGACGACGCTGGGCCAATTGTGCGCCGCCCATGAGTCTCCCGGTCGCGGCCGGCTGCGACAGAGCCTGGATTCGAACCAGGATCTCTAGTGGCACAGTTAGCACTGCGATGCAGTGCCTTAGACCACTGCGCCACTCAGAACTACAATGTTGTTGATTCATACTCAGTTTTCTCCAATCACAGCCATTAAACTCTTTAACTATTTTGTGGAAAACCTCCCTGGTTTTTGTGGTTGAATATGTGTTTGAAATTCACTGATTGACTAAAGGGACCTTACAGATAATTGTATGTGTGGGGTACAGATATGAGGTAGTCATAATAAAATCATGTTAAACACTATTATTGCTCAAAGAGTGAGTCCATGCAACTTATTATGTGACTTATTAAGCAAAGCTTTACTCCTGAACTTATTTAGGCCTGCCATAACAAAGGGGTTGAATGCTTATTGACTCAATACATTTCAGCTTTTCATTTTTAAATAATTGTAAAAAATTATCTAAAAACATAATTCCACTTTGACATTGTGGGTTATTGTGTGTAGGCCAGTGACACAACATCTTAAATAAGGCCATTTTGAATTCAGGCTGTAAAACAACAAAATGTGGAACAAGTCAAGGGGTGTTAACACGTTCTGAAGGCAATGTATTTAGCGCCAGCCTATTGCTAGTTACCCATTCTAAAACTGACTGGATATCTATGTTAAGGGTTTCAGTTATTTATTTTATTGTCGTAGCCGACGTGTAAACTGTTGAGTCATCAACGTACATGAACACACAGGCTTTATTCAAGGTCAGTGGAAGGTCATTAGTAAAAACAGAAAACTATAATGGTCCAAGCCAGCTGCCCTGTGGAACACCATACTCAACCGAATTTGCATTAGAGAGGCTTCCATTGACGAAAACCCTCTGTGTTCTATTAAGATAGGTAACTCTCAATCCACAATAAGGCAGATGATTTAAATCCATAACACCTATGTTTTCTTTTTCTGTAAAATAACGTTGTATTTTGTCACGACTTCCGCCGAGGCTGCCCCCCCTCCTGGTTCGGGCAGGCTTCGGCATTCGTCGTCACCGGAGTACTAGCTACTGCCGATCCCATTCTCATCACTCCACTTGTCATGTCTTGTCAATCACACACACCTGGTGCTCATTCCCCTAATTAGTATGTGTATAAGTGTTCCCTCTGTTCCGCTTGTCTTTGTGAGTGATTTTTTTATTGTGAGAGCGTGTAGCTCGGTTGAGCTATATTTCACTGTTATTGCCAAGGTGGATGTTTTCCCTTGTATAGTTTTGTTTGATGCTTGGAGCGTTTGATTTTTGGCAAACGGATTAAACTCTAGACTTCAGTATTTTACCTCCTGTGCCTGACTCCTCCTTTCACACCTCATCACATATTTGGTCAAACACTATTTCCTAAAGTTTGCTAAGCACCGGTAACAGGCTGATTGGTCGGCTGTTTGAGCCATTAAAGGGTGCGGTATGACCTTTGCCTCCCTCAAGGCCTGAGGGCACACACTGTCTTCTAGGCTTAAATTGAAGATATGGCAAACAAGAGTCGCAATGTGTTCAGCTACCAAACCTCAGCAATTTACCATCCAGGTTGTCGGTACCAGGTGGTTTGTCCTTATTTATAGATAGCAACAAAAAAATGCACCTCTTCCACACCAACTTTGTGGAACTGAAAACTACAGTATTTCATTACTTGGTTCGATATGAATATGAAGGCTCAGATCTTTTACAATTATGACCTGACCAAGATAGGGCAATAACCGTGCAGCAAAGCAAAGAAGTGACAATATTACATACAAAGCAGACATTTCTTAAAAACTCAGTGCAAAAACACACAAAGTAAAAGACACAGGACACAACGAAAAGCTACTGACTCTAAAAGCACTCACAGTGGTGGATAACAGGTCATGACTCATGTGGACTAATCCAGACACCTGTCTTATTCAGGTCTGAGTGTCCTAATCCAGACACCTGTCTGATTCAGGTCTGAGTGTCCTAATCCAGACACCTGTCTGATTCAGGTCTGAGTGTCCTAATCCAGACACCTGTCTGATTCAGGTCTGAGTGTCCTAATCCAGACACCTGTCTGATTCAGGTCTGAGTGGACTAATCCAGACACCTGTCTGATTCAGGTCTGAGTGTCCTAATCCAGACACCTGTCTGATTCAGGTCTGAGTGTCCTAATCCAGACACCTGTCTGATTCAGGTCTGAGTGTCCTAATCCAGACACCTGTCTGATTCAGGTCTGAGTGTCCTAATCCAGACACCTGTCTGATTCAGGTCTGAGTGTCCTAATCCAGACACCTGTCTGATTCAGGTCTGAGTGTCCTAATCCAGACACCTGTCTGATTCAGGTCTGAGTGTCCTAATCCAGACACCTGTCTGATTCAGGTCTGAGTGTCCTAATCCAGACACCTGTCTGATTCAGGTCTGAGTGTCCTAATCCAGACACCTGTCTGATTCAGGTCTGAGTGTCCTAATCCAGACACCTGTCTGATTCAGGTCTGAGTGTCCTAATCCAGACACCTGTCTGATTCAGGTCTGAGTGTCCTAATCCAGACACCTGTCTGATTCAGGTCTGAGTGTCCTAATCCAGACACCTGTCTGATTCAGGTCTGAGTGTCCTAATCCAGACACCTGTCTGATTCAGGTCTGAGTGTCCTAATCCAGACACCTGTCTGATTCAGGTCTGAGTGGACTAATCCAGACACCTGTCTGATTCAGGTCTGAGTGTCCTAATCCAGACACTGACACTGTTAATGAAACTGGGGATGAAGATGACTTGATTAAGTTTTAAATCCTGTTGGAGTTTATTCCAGTCAGTAGCAGCTGAGTGTTGAAACGTTTTGGAGCCAGAGTTGGAGCGAGGATGTGGGAACAGACATGGAGATGTAGTTAGTGGCGCTGTAGGAGGACTGGGAGAAGGAGAGGAGTTTAGAGAGGTAGAGTGGGGCTTTATAATACCTTGTTTAGAGAGGTAGAGTGGGGCTTTATAATACCTTGTTTAGAGAGGTAGAGTGGGGCTTTATAATACCTTGTTTAGAGAGGTAGAGTGGGGCTTTATAATACCTTGTTTAGAGAGGTAGAGTGGGGCTTTATAATACCTTGTTTAGAGAGGTAGAGTGGGGCTTTATAATACCTTGTTTAGAGAGGTAGAGTGGGGCTTTATAATACCTTGTTTAGAGAGGTAGAGTGGGGCTTTATAATACCTTGTTTAGAGAGGTAGAGTGGGGCTTTATAATACCTTGTTTAGAGAGGTAGAGTGGGGCTTTATAATACCTTGTTTAGAGAGGTAGAGTGGGGCTTTATAATACCTTGTTTAGAGAGGTAGAGTGGGGCTTTATAATACCTTGTTTAGAGAGGTAGAGTGGGGCTTTATAATACCTTGTGTGACAGGGGGTCGTCTAGAGTCTAGAGAGTCCATTTATTGGCACCAATAAATACCCTTTTCTCACAAGTAAATCTACTGGGTATAGGGTTGTTTCAAATATTCATTAAAATCCTCCCCTTCAACTTCTCCAAAAACACTCATGCATTGATATCTTCACTTACCACAGATTCACAGTCCACTGCAGTTTAGACAAAGGTAAAAAAAAAAATTCATCGTATGAAATATTCATTATGCTGCTCTCTCGGCAGGCTTCCATTTAGACGATGTATGCTGAACATCATGTGCTGGTTTCAGACTACCTGATTATTGGAATATTAAATAGCACTTTTAATCAAGATGGTAATGATATGGGTTCATGAAAATTGCTTAGAATGTTCAGGTCTATGGCTATGTTTCACAGAAAACTTGGATCTTAAAATTGGATTATAAAATGGATGTAGGTTCACTTCAAGATATCCCAGAATTATACTTCTACATTAGAATAATCGGTCTCCTTGAAACCAGATATCCCTGAATTAGACCAATACTTCTACATTTTAATTATGTGACTCCTTGAAACCAGCCGTACAGGATGTGTTAGATTGGACAACAATAGGTTGTTTTCTTACTCAGATTCAAGTACAATCATACATTCATTAATTTGTCGACTGGAAATGCAATGTTGTCATGGAAACTGGAACACATCTAATGATTTAAATGCAGAAAATACAACACTTCCAGAAAGATTACTATATTACTATATTTATATTCTAACATTACATAAGGCTCAGCATGGAGGTTAAATCCATGTGCAGTGTGTTGATATGTTTGTCTCCTTCAGTGTGCTGCTACATCCTGGGAGATGTCTCAAGGTGATAGCATCCCGGAGGGGGGAATACTTCAGATCCAGAAACATTGATTGATATCAATGTAGAATCACCGAGAGGAGATAAAGTCCTTTCTGAGGGAGCACAATTAGATTTTCTTGGAGAGAGAGAGAGAGAGAGAGAGAGAGAGAGAGAGAGAGAGAGAGAGAGAGAGAGAGAGAGAGAGAGAGAGAGAGAGAGAGAGAGAGAGAGAGAGAGAGAGAGAGAGAGAGAGAGAGAGAGAGAGAGAGAGAGAGAGAGAGAGAGAGAGAGAGAGAGAGAGAGAGAGAGAGAGAGAGAGAGAGAGAGAGAGAGAGAGAGAGAGAGAGAGAGAGAGAGAGAGAGAGAGAGAGAGAGAGAGAGAGAGAGAGAGAGAGAGAGAGAGAGAGAGAGAGAGAGAGAGAGAGAGAGAGAGAGAGAGAGAGAGAGAGAGAGAGAGAGAGAGAGAGAGAGAGAGAGAGAGAGAGAGAGCCTCCCCCACCTCTCTGTTGCCATTCATTTTTACTGCAGTGGGCTAAATCAGGGTCACACAAAAACATCCACCTCACACACATGGTTATGGGCTTAAAAAACAGAAAACACGTGTTAAGGTGACTAGTACGGTCCGCCTCCCAGACGGTCCTGCTAGCTTCAGTCTCGCGCGGGTAGTCTTTGCCTGTGGATCTTGTCTTGACCACACAGGGTGGGGCGTTGTGGGCCTGGAATATCCCGGTGAGTAAAATAGCCTCCCTGTCTTCCTACCCTAGACTGAGTTAGCAGTGGAGCCCTGAGCCCCACTTTATCAACCCGCGTCATCCCTCTTGGTCTATTCCTGCTTGCCACAGAAGTTAGCTCACTCCTTCCTACTGTTAACACTTCATGGGTAGTTTGTGACACGGTAAACTATAATATAATAATAATATGAAAAAGCAAGGCCAGACCCCCTCTATTCCTTATCGATTAATAATAATAATATGCCATTTAGCAGACGCTTTTATCCAAAGCCACTTACAGTCATGCGTGCATAATTTTTTTTGTATGGGTGGTCCCGGGGGATCGAACCCACTACCCTGGCGTTACAAGCGCCGTGCTCTACCAGCTGAGCTACAGAGGACCACTATAGCTCAGTGGGGGCTATTTATTGTGTACAACACCAACGAGCAATCCAATATATATTTATAGTCCGCTCTGCGATATTTTAGCCCGGCTCTTCCTGCATGTTATCTCGCCGCTCACGCAGGATAAGTTCAACCACGGGGTTATACAATTTTTTATAAGCAAGGCATTATCTCAGACACTGCTGCTAGCGGCGGGTCCTCCCCTTCTAGTTGACCGGACAACACCCTCACGGGTGAGTCACACACCCACAAGTCCCGGGTATAGGGTTTCAGCTAAGACTAATTTCTTTAAATGAATTCTTAACTGATAGCAAGGGTTCGGCAATTTGTCTGAGTAAGGACGAACCATAGATACTCAGTACTCCTTTTGTGGGCTTTTTACACAGTTACCCTCGAGCTCCCCTGTGGTTTCCTGCTCGAGCCCACAATATGGTCTGGCCGCGGGACACCTAAGGTAAACCCCATGAGCCTGTAGTTGGTTTAAGGCTACTTCTCTTCTTTATTCAACACATAATTTAACTAGTTAATGAAAACCAATAACACTTCTCTTTTGGTTCCACTAGTTAATGAAAACCAATAACACTTCTCTTTTGGTTCCACTAGTTAATGAAAACCAATAACACTTCTCTTTTGGTTCCACTAGTTAATGAAAACCAGTAACACTTCTCTTTTGGTTCCACTAGTTAATGAAAACCAGCACAACTTCTCTTTTGGTTCCACTAGTTAATGAAAACCAGTAACACTTCTCTTTTGGTTCCACTAGTTAATGAAAACCAATAACACTTCTCTTTTGGTTCCACTAGTTAATGAAAACCAGTAACACTTCTCTTTTGGTTCCACTAGTTAATGAAAACCAGCACAACTTCTCTTTTGGTTCCACTAGTTAATGAAAACCAATAACACTTCTCTTTTGGTTCCACTAGTTAATGAAAACCAATAACACTTCTCTTTTGGTTCCACTAGTTAATGAAAACCAGTACAACTTCTCTTTTGGTTCCACTAGTTAATGAAAACCAGTAACGCTTCGCTTTTGGTTCCACTGCCTCACAACTGATGGATTATTTTTTGTATTTTTTTGATAGCAATTACAATACAGTAGCTTCTAACAATCTAACAATAGTAATCAAGTTCTGTTCTTACCTTACCCCAAAAGTGTTCTAACTTCAAATACATCAATCAGCTCCTGTTCTGTCTTCCCCAGCAAAATCCCTTTCCCCTATCTTTTACATCGGGGTTTATATACTTTTTGCCACAAGCCTCATTTACCTACAGCCACACAGTACATCCTCCCTCATACACGTGACATTGAAGCAACGTTTCACATTGGCTCCTTTACAGGTAACACTTTGGTTCCTTCGTAGGGAACGACAATCCATGGTGTCATCTGCTTCATGGCCCACGTGCCATCAGGTTTTACGGGGGTGTCGCTATTATGAGATGAAGCTCCGCCCTCCGGCAGAGGATAATCTGCATATAGTCTACCTTCACCCGTCACTTCCTCTCTGCCTTTGACTGGGTGTTGCTGCTCTCTAGCTGCTTGTGGTTGAGGCCTCTTCCAGTCCTTCTTCCGCTTCATCTTCATCTACCTTGTCTCAGTGTTACCAGAGTTCTGTCTGGGGACTGGAGGAGTCATCAGGTCATCTACCTTGTCTCAGTGTTACCAGAGTTCTGTCTGGGGACTGGAGGAGTCACCAGGTCATATTGACTAGGCTCATTCATGAAACATGTTAGTTATAGAGTTGAAATTTATTCAATTTTGAGTTTGTATCCCAATATTGCACTTTACATACATCACAGAAAACTGAAATATAATAAAACCCTTTGACATAGAAATACACTGTATTTTCAGAGTTAAAAAAAATATGAATGTTGATTAATAACATTCCACCCATGAGGCCACTAGAGGGCGATTTGGTTATTTGACTGCAGGAAAGGGCTACATGGATACTTTGTGTGAGTACAATAATTAGAATGCATTTTAAGATGACAGCCATCAATAGCCTACATTGTAGCCCTTGCTTTCACTAGCAGCTAATCTAGCTTTACAGCGAAACTCCAACGCTACTAATTCAATGGATGAGAAAGAAGATTCTGAGAAAGTACCATTCTTTCTGGGGGAGAGGACATTTGTACCTATTAACATGTCAGTGAGGAAGAATGTAGGCTTTACTGTTGATGAAGGCCCAGAAGACTCTGGAATAGGGAGCCATTTGGGACAGACAAGGTCTGCCGGGCTCTAAATGAAAAGAAGCAGGAATTAAATAGTGGGGATGAAAGAGTGAAACACTTCAATGGAAGACAACTGCTGCTTCCGGAAGAATTTCCTCTGGAGTTCCAGCAGGTCCATCAACAGCGCAGAACATGATTGGTTCCAACAGGTCCATCAACAGCTCAGAACATGATTGGTTCCAACAGGTCCATCAACAGCTCAGAACATGATTGGTTCCAACAGGTCCACCAACAGCTCAGAACATGATTGGTTCCAACAGGTCCATCAACAGCTCAGAACATGATTGGTTCCAACAGGTCCATCAACAGCTCAGAACATGATTGGTTCCAACAGGTCCATCAACAGCTCAGAACATGATTGGTTCCATCAACAGCTCAGAACATGATTGGTTCCAGCAGGTCAGAACATGATTGGTTCCAGAAGGTCCATCAACGGGTCAGAACATGATTGGTTCCAACAGGTCCATCAACAGCTCAGAACATGATTGGTTCCAACAGGTCCACCAACAGCTCAGAACATGATTGGTTCCAACAGGTCCATCAACAGCTCAGAACATGATTGGTTCCAACAGGTCCATCAACAGCTCAGAACATGATTGGTTCCAACAGGTCCATCAACAGCTCAGAACATGATTGGTTCCATCAACAGCTCAGAACATGATTGGTTCCAGCAGGTCAGAACATGATTGGTTCCAGCAGGTCCATCAACAGGTCAGAACATGATTGGTTCCAGCCAGGTCAGAACATGATTGGTTCCAGCAGGTCAGAACATGATTGGTTCCAGCAGGTCAGAACATGATTGGTTCCAGCCAGGTCAGAACATGATTGGTTCCAGCCAGGTCAGACATGATTGGTTCCAGCCAGGTCAGAACATGATTGGTTCCAGCCAGGTCAGAACATGATTGGTTCCAGCAGGTCAGAACATGATTGGTTCCAGCAGGTCAGAACATGATTGGTTCCAGCAGGTCAGAACATGATTGGTTCCAGCAGCTCAGAACATGATTGGTTCCAGCAGGTCAGAACATGATTGGTTACAGCAGGTCAGAACATGATTGGTTCCAGCAGGTCAGAACATGATTGGTTCCAGCAGCTCAGAACATGATTGGTTCCAGCAGGTCAGAACATGATTGGTTCCAGCAGGTCAGAACATGATTGGTTCCAGCAGGTCAGAACATGATTGGTTCCAGCAGGTCAGAACATGATTGGTTCCAGCCAGGTCAGAACATGATTGGTTCCATCCAGGTCTTAAAGAAGTGATTCAATGTTTTCTTCATCACACATTTTCAGTCAACAGAAAAATGGCCTTAATGAGGGGACAAGTGAAGCACTACTAATGGCCTTAATGAGGGAACAAGTGAAGCACTACAAGTGAAGCACTACAAGTGAAGCACTACTAATGGCCTTAATGAGGGAACAAGTGAAGCACTACAAGTGAAGCACTACTAATGGCCTTAATGAGGGGACAAGTGAAGCACTACTAATGGCCTTAATGAGGGGACAAGTGAAGCACTACTAATGGCCTTAATGAGGGGACAAGTGAAGCACTACTAATGGCCTTAATGAGGGGACAAGTGAAGCACTACTAATGGCCTTAATGAGGGGACAAGTGAAGCACTACTAATGGCCTTAATGAGGGGACAAATAAAGCACTACTAATGGCCTTAATGAGGGGACAAGTGAAGCACTACTAATTGCGTTCGTAATGATTTATTTTAGAATAAACCTACAACATTTTTTTTTAGTCATTTAGCAGATGCTCATATCCAGACATACAGTAGATTGCTTACATTTTCATACCCCCCCGCCCCCCTCGTGTCCTCTGGGCTCTGGCTATTACAGTATCTCATTGGTTCACCCACTAGTTTATGTTTTCATAGTCTATTTACAGCCAACACATCCACTCAATTACACATTATTCCGTAGGATCTTCATACAGTAGATAGCTGTGTTAGGACCTACACAGAGATTAGACTGGTCAAGGTCACACACAGCCCACCATTACCCAGTGACACTAGTCAGGGACCTACACATAGATTAGACAGGTCAAGTCATGGCAAATCTCTCACCAATGTATTTTTTGGTAGGTAATTAACACATGCACTAGAAAAGCAGCAATCATCAATGTGTCTGAAAACACATTATCTATCTGTCTCCTGCCGCTGATGAAGGTGTAAAAACGTACTTGATCAAGTTCAAGACGTAATGCAATGTTTTCCAAACTTTCACAATAATTGATGTCTTTGACGTTAAGCCCAGCTCCTACAGAACAGAGGGAGTTGATAAGAGATAAGGACTGAGGAGAGTGTTCTAGGGTGCATCCAAAATGGCACCCGATTCCCTATATAGCGCACTACCCTATGGGCTGTGGTCAAAAGTAGTGCACTAGATAGGGAATAGGGAATGAGTGCATCCCAAATGGCACCCCATTCCCTATATAGCGCACTACCCTATGGGCTGTGGTCAAAAGTAGTGCACTAGATAGGGAATAGGGAATGAGTGCATCCCAAATGGCACCCCATTCCCTATATATAGCGCACTACCCTATGGGCCGTGGTCAAAAGCAGTGCACTAGACAGGGAATAGGGAATGCCGTCTGAGACACAACCCGGAATGTAACTTTTAAGTCTTGTAGCGCTTGACAGTCCCAATCCAGGATTTGTATCACACTGTCCCCAGAGCCTTCGTCTAGCTACTCACTGGCCGGGCCACACCGCACCAGCCTAGTGGCTGAGCTGGAATCGGTACTCCACCTACTGCCAGACTAGAGAACACAGAAACATGGCTAGGCTGGTCAACTCTTAAAGAGTGGTGCAGTCCCACTCCTCACATATTATTAATGTTTACTGGATGGGATGGAGACCGAGAGGAAAGATAGGAGGACACAATGCTGAAATAAAATAGCTGTGGGCTGGATTCAAACCCATGCTGAAATAGCAGTGGGCTGGATTAAAATCCATGCTGAAATAGCAGTGGGCTGGATTAAAACCCATGCTGAAATAGCAGTGGGCTGGATTCAAACCCATGCTGAAATAGCAGTGGGCTGGATTAAAACCCATGCTGAAATAGCAGTGGGCTGGATTCAAACCCATTCTGAAATAGCAGTGGGCTGGATTCAAACCCACTCTGAAATAGCAGTGGGCTGGATTAAAACCCATGCTGAAATAGCAGTGGGCTGGATTAAAACCCATTCTGAAATAGCAGTGGGCTGGATTCAAACCCATTCTGAAATAGCAGTGGGCTGGATTAAAACCCATGCTGAAATAGCAGTGGCCTGGATTAAAACCCATGCTGAAATAGCAGTGGGCTGGTTTAAAACCCATGCTGAAATAGCAGTGGGCTGGATTCAAACCCATGCTGAAATAGCAGTGGGCTGGATTCAAACCCATTCTGAAATAGCATTGGGCTGGATTCAAACCCATTCTGAAATAGCAGTGGGCTTGATTCAAACCCATTCTGAAATAGCAGTGGGCTGGATTAAAACCCATGCTGAAATAGCAGTGGGCTGGATTAAAACCCATGCTGAAATAACAGTGGGCTGGATTAAAACCCATGCTGAAATAGCAGTGGGCTGGATTAAAACCCATGCTGAAATAGCAGTGGGCTGGATTCAAACCCATTCTGAAATAGCAGTGGGCTGGATTCAAACCCATTCTGAAATAGCAGTGGGCTGGATTCAAACCCATTCTGAAATAGCAGTGGGCTTGATTCAAACCCATTCTGAAATAGCAGTGGGCTGGATTCAAACCCATGCTGAAATAGCAGTGGGCTGGATTAAAACCCATGCTGAAATAGCAGTGGGCTGGATTAAAACCCATGCTGAAATATCAGTGGGCTGGATTCAAACCCATGCTGAAATAGCAGTGGGCTGGATTCAAACCCATTCTGAAATAGCAGTGGGCTGGATTCAAACCCATTCTGAAATAGCAGTGGGCTGGATTAAAACCCATGCTGAAATAGCAGTGGGCTGGATTAAAACCCATGCTGAAATAGCAGTGGGCTGGATTAAAACCCATTCTGAAATAGCAGTGGGCTGGATTCAAACCCATGCTGAAATAGCAGTGGGCTGGATTAAAACCCATGCTGAAATAGCAGTGGGTTGGATTAAAATCCATTCTGAAATAGCAGTGGGCTGGATTAAAACCCATTCTGAAATAGCAGTGGGCTGGATTCAAACCCATGCTGAAATAGCAGTGGGCTGGATTCAAACCCATGCTGAAATAGCAGTGGGCTGGATTAAAACCCATGCTGAAATAGCAGTGGGCTGGATTCAAACCCATTCTGCAGCAGTACATGTTCCAGAGGCAGCGCTTAGACCACTAGACCACATAATCCACTAGACCACATAATCCACTAGGCCACAGAATCCACTAGACCACATAATCCACTAGGCCACAGAATCCACTAGACCACATAATCCACTAGGCCACAGAATCCACTAGACCACATAATCCACTAGGCCACAGAATCCACTAGACCACAGAATTCACTAAGCCACAGAATCCACTAGACCACAGAATCCACTAGGCCACAGAATCCACTAGACCACAGAATCCACTAGGCCACAGAATCCACTAGACCACAGAATCCACTAGGCCACAGAATCCACTAGACCACAGAATCCACTAGGCCACAGAATCCACTAGACCACAGAATCCACTAGACCACAGAATCCACTAGACCACAGAATGCACTAGGCCACAGAATCCACAAGACCACAGAATCCACTAGGCCACAGAATCCACTAGGCCACAGAATCCACTAGGCCACAGAATCCCTGTATTGTACATTATTAGCAAGAAGTACTGTTGCCTGATCAATGCGACTGTCTCGATCACAGTATTCATTAATTTAGGATCCACATTATTTCTAACTTAAATGCAGCATCCATATGGATCTGGTCTAAAGTAGTCCACAATATAGAGGGCAGGCAGACAAATATCACACTTCCTTTTCGTTCCAGTATGCTACTACTGCAAATTCTCCCAACATTTTTATCTCATCTATCCCCACCATCCAGCTGCAGTGGAGATATGGGTGGGAATGTGAAGGTGCCTAGAGTAAACCAGTTACTAAGGAGATGCATATCTTATGGTCTGATTATCAGCCGTGATATGTTCAATTAAAACTGGAACAAATCAAGTGGGAGTCTTTCTGGTGTTCCATTGAATATTAATTAAGGCAATTAACGGAGATAAATTGCCATTTAGAATGTAATTGGTAGAGAGATGACATTGGAAGATCAGGCTGCAGGCCAGACAGAGGCAGGCCAGACAGACGCAAGGCAGACAGTCCTCCTGTACTTCATGCTACTATAATATGATCTGGCTTCTCTTTTAACTCTATTGGACTTCATCAACCCACCATAATTCAACCCCAAACCCGGTTTTAAACGGTACCAGTTATTAACCACGCGTCTAACAACTGTTTTTTTAAATACTGCTCAGTATGATGTATGCACAGTAGGACAAGGGTTGAATAGGGTCATGGATCATTAAAAAAACGAAATAACAAGCAATTCAACAAAATACTGAAACTAATTACTCTTTCAGTGATAACCTAACAACAAGTTGCATATTTTGGTTTAAATGATTGTTTCTACCCAATTGTCTCTAGGAACCCATTTTAAGACAACTGAATACAAACAAACCCAGCTAAGAGCACCTTACTCAGGATAGGAGTTGATGTGTTTTGAGTTGGAAAGGTCATTGGATAATAAAAAAGAATGAGCCATTAATCAAATCATTTGCATTTAGATTTTAGTCATTTAGCATACATTTTTCATATTGGGCACCCCGTGGGAAACGAACCCACAACCGTGGCGTTGCAAGCGCAATGCTCTACCAACTGAGCTACAGGGGACAAATGGCTTTACTAATGACTGTTCTAGTGAAAAACTACAGAAAACCCACAATATGCAGAACATTTGAAATGGTTGTTTCTACCCGATGGTCCTTAGCCCATTGGGCTGCTGGCTGGGAGACAGCAGCTGGGGACCTGCCTCCCACCAGCAGTGAAGGTTTGGGGTGCTGGGTTGCATACAGCCATAGGCTTGCATCCAAAATGATACCTTATTCCCTATATAGTGCACTACCTTTTACCAGGGCCTATCAAGCCCATAAGGCTCTGGTCACTGGTCACATAAGGGTCACTTTAACACAACCAGCTGAGATTGGTCCATTCAACAATTTATTGCACAAAGAAATTGCCTGCCACCCAGAATCCACAGGGATCATTGCCATTGTTTTGGGACATGATGCAATGGCCTTTTTCTGAAGTAACACAAAACCCAAAGCTTCTTTGTACCCTAAAAAACACTCAACAAACCAACCTGGACTCAGTGGTAGACCTAACATAGTCTACCGGCATTTATTATGATATGTTACGTTTCATTTGGCATGTATTCATTTGTGGCTGTCCATCATGCATTTTGTATGATATGTTACTAATTTCAATTTGCATGGTATGTTCCGAATTGCAATTCATACAATACGAATTCCAATTTGTCGTGGCTACCGTTAGCTAGGTAGCTAGGTGGCTAACATTAGCTAGGCTAAGGGTTAGAGGTTAGAGGTTAAGCTTAGGTTTTAAGTTGCTAATTAAGGTTTTTAAGTTGCTAATTAGCTAAAATGCCAAAGTTGGTAATGATGATTTTGAATTTGAACATGCAAGCTTTGGGTTGCTAGACGTTAGCGTTCTACGGCTACCCGTGCACCCCGACCAACCACCCTCCTTTCGTAACATATCATACTAAATTGAGTGTCCCGGAATTCAATTTACTATGTTAATTCTAGTCTATGAGACCAGGCTGAGCAAACATAAACAGTTTATACAGGATACTTGACACGTAGACCCTGATACCACCTTCAGACAGAGTCAGGATACTTGATATGTAGACCCTGATACCACCTTCAGGCAGAGTCAGGATAAATGCATTCTCTCTAATTCTGTATCTATCTTATTCCTATCATGTTATACTGTCTCTGTTATTATAATAATAACAAGCCATTTAGCAGACGCTTTTATCCAAAGCGACTTACAGTCATGCATGCATACATTTTTTTTTTTGTGTATGGGTGGTCCCGGGGATCGAACCCACTACCTTGGCGTTACAAGCGCCGTGCTCTACCAGCTGAGCTACAGAGGACCACACATATATATATATCTTATTGTTATACACATACTGTCTCTCATCATACCTCATCCACAAACAGACATTTTAGTCATTTAGCAGACACTCCTATCCAGAGTAATTTACAATAGTAAATAACATCTTCATACTTTCTCATTTTTTCCTTCACTTTGAGAATTGAACCCACAACCCTGGCTTTTTAAGCACCATGCTCTACCAACTGAGCAACAAAGGACCCCAGACAAATAATTGATCTGGTCCTATGCCTTAGACCACAACCCTTAGACACTGACCATGATTGATCAGCCTTAGCCGGGTGATTTAAAAAGTCACAGTCAATCGATTAATAATATAATAGTACTCTTAGCAAAAATGTTTATCTTTAATTTACAATATGCAGAATCTATGAGAATAGAAAGGTTCATAACTTTTGTGAAACATCACAGCACAGTTGAAAAATATACGGCAAATAGAAATCAAAACTGGATGCTGTTCAGAGATAGATTGGAGGGGTTGAGGGTAGCTGAAGGATGGGACTGAAGACAGCCAAAATAGAACTATTGTAAACTATACTGTGTCCGTAAAATGAATATAGTATGTATAAGCTGGAAGTCTAAGAATTGTTGTGCATTAGTTTACTCCAATTAGGGGAGGGGTGGTAGGGTTAGGGGGAAATAATAAAGGAAAATATATTTAAAATATATGGGGGATTGGAAATGATGCAGACATTTACATTGATGGAAGTCACATTCTATCTGCAATATTGGGCTCCTGAGTGGCGCAGCGGTCTAAGGCACTGCATCTCAGTACTTGAGGCGTCACTACAGACCCCCTGGTTTGATTCCAGGCTGTATCACAACCGGCTGTGATTGGGAGTCCCATAGGGCAGTGCACAATTGGCCCAACATCGTCCGGGTTTGGCCGGTGTTTGTTCTTAACTGATTGCCTAGTTAAATGAAGGTTAAATATATATTAATTAAAGCGGATCTACCCACATAAATAAATAAATAATAACATTAAATTGATCTGAGCCTTAGGCCATAACCCTTTGATGCTGACCATGATTCCTCAGCCTCAGCCCCAGATTCCCATCCCATAGCCCAAAGCCCAAGCCCAGATCCCATGTAGCAGCACTTACTAACTAAAATGTAGCCATTAATCTCCAGCGAGCTCCACAGCAGAGTCACAGTGAAACACACTGAACAGAACAAAGATCTAAATGTGTCTCCTTTCAGAGATCAGAGCGGACAACAACAACGCTAGGCTGTAGCTACCTAGAGGAGGGCTTTAATGAGCCACTAAATGACACCCAAGCCACGGAGACGGAGCGAGGCGTTGATACCCACTGATTATACTTATGGTTTTGTATTCTGAAAGCGTAAATAGGCTCTGGGGGAATGCAGAATGGCTTCACAGTGCTTGATTACATAGAAATCCCTTGTTAAGAGTCTTTTGGCAGGCAACGAAGCGAGACATCTCAAAACATGCCATTCATTTCAAAGCCCCTGGGATATGGCGAGGCGAGGCAGTTGTCATGTAATAGTCAAGGCTAGGGCCACAAGGCCTCATGGTTCTTTGTTTCTGCAAACAGGTGTCTGCTTCTGTCTTCAGATCAGTAATGGTTCGTGATAAGGAAGTAGCAATGAGCCCTATAGTCTGAAACACTGTGTTTTTAGGGGGAAACTATCTCTGACAGTAATGAATGAATATGGTAATATAACAAAAGCTTTCCAAAATGGCCTTGGATGTTTCGTCTTTGTTTATGCCCCTGGAAAGGCAGACATAAAGTACTTTCACAGAAACATCTAAATTATTTAACAAGTAACAAGAAACTTATAGTGCACAACCCATTATCATCACTCAGTACATGGAACAATGAAACAGAACTATGAGAGTTAATCATCACATTTTACTCTGACTGACAGCAGAACTATGATAATTAATCATCACATTCTACTCTGACTGACAGCAGAACTATGATAATTAATCATCATATTTTACTCTCACAGACAGCAGAATTATGATAATTAATCATCACATTTTACTCAGACTGACAGCAGAACTATGATAATTAATCATCACAGTTTAGTCAGACAGACAGCAGAACTATGATAATTAATCATCACATTTTACTTTGACTGAATGCAGAATTATGATAATTAATCATCACAGTTTACTCAGACTGACAGCAGAACTATGATAATTAATCATCACATTTTACTCAGACTGAGAGCAGAACTATGATAATTAATCATCACAGTTTACTCAGACACAGCAGAACTACAATAATTAATCATCATATTTTACTCTTACAGACAGCAGAACTATGATAATTAATCATCACATTTTACTCAGACTGACAGCAGAACTATGATAATTAATCATCACATTTTACTCTGACTGACAGCAGAACTATGATAATTAATCATCACATTTTACTCAGACTGACAGCAGAACTATGATAATTAATCATCACATTTTACTCTCACAGACAGCAGAACTATGATAATTAATCATCACATTTTACTCAGACTGACAGCAGAACTATGATAATTAATCATCACATTTTACTCAGACTGACAGCAGAACTATGATAATTAATCATCACATTTTACTCTCACAGACAGCAGAACTATGATAATTAATCATCACATTTTACTCAGACTGAGAGCAGAACTATGATAATTAATCATCACATTTTACTCTGACAGACAGCAGAACTATGATAATTAATCATCACATTTTACTCAGACTGACAGCAGAACTATGATAATTAATCATCACATTTTACTCAGACTGACAGCAGAACTATGATAATTAATCATCACATTTTACTCAGACTGACAGCAGAACTATGATAATTAATCATCATATTTTACTCTGACAGACAGCAGAACTATGATAATTAATCATCATATTTTACTCTTACAGACAGCAGAACTATGATAATTAATCATCACATTTTACTCAGACTGACAGCAGAACTATGATAATTAATCATCACATTTTACTCTGACAGACAGCAGAACTATGATAATTAATCATCACATTTTACTCAGACACAGCAGAACTACAATAATTAATCATCATATTTTACTCTGACAGACAGCAGAACTATGATAATTAATCATCACATTTTACTCAGACTGACAGCAGAACTATGATAATTAATCATCACATTTTACTCTGACAGACAGCAGAACTATGATAATTAATCATCACATTTTACTCAGACTGACAGCAGAACTATGATAATTAATCATCACATTTTACTCTCACAGACAGCAGAACTATGATAATTAATCATCACATTTTACTCAGACTGATAGCAGAACTATGATAATTAATCATCACATTTTACTCTGACAGACAGCAGAACTATGATAATTAATCATCATATTTTACTCTGACAGACAGCAGAACTATGATAATTAATCATCACATTTTACTCTGACTGACAGCAGAACTATGATAATTAATCATCACATTTTACTCTGACAGACAGCAGAACTATGATAATTAATCATCACATTTTACTCTGACTGACAGCAGAACTATGATAATTAATCATCACATTTTACTCTGACTGACAGCAGAACTATGATAATTAATCATCACAGTTTTACTCTGACAGACAGCAGAACTACAATAATTAATCATCACATTTTACTCTTACAGACAGCAGAACTATGATAATTAATCATCACATTTTACTCTCACAGACAGCAGAACTATGATAATTAATCATCACATTTTACTCTGACTGACAGCAGAACTATGATAATTAATCATCACATTTTACTCAGACAGACAGCAGAACTATGATAATTAATCATCACATTTTACTCTGACTGACAGCAGAACTATGATAATTAATCATCACATTTTACTCAGACTGACAGCAGAACTATGATAATTAATCATCACATTTTACTCTGACAGACAGCAGAACTATGATAATTAATCATCAACATTTTACTCTGACAGACAGCAGAACTATGATAATTAATCATCACATTTTACTCAGACTGACAGCAGAACTATGATAATTAATCATCACATTTTACTCTGACAGACAGCAGAACTATGAGAATTAATCATCACATTTTACTCTCACAGACAGCAGAACTATGCTAATTAGTCATCACATTTTACTCTCACAGACAGCAGAACTATGATAATTAATCATCACATTTTACTCTGACTGACAGCAGAACTATGATAATTAGTCATCACATTTTACTAAGACTGATGGCAGAAATATGATAATTAATCATCACATTTTACTCAGACTGACAGCAGAACTATGATAATTAATCATCACATTTTACTCTCACAGACAGCAGAACTATGATAATTAATCATCACATTTTACTCAGACAGACAGCAGAACTATGAGAATTAATCATCACATTTTACTCTGACAGACAGCAGAACTATGATAATTAATCATCACATTTTACTCAGACTGACAGCAGGACTATGATAATTAATCAACCCAGTTTAGTCAGAAAGACAGCAGAACTATGATAATTAATCATCACATTTTACTCTGACAGACAGCAGAACTATGATAATTAATCATCACATTTTACTCTGACTGACAGCAGAACTATGATAATTAATCATCACATTTTACTCTGACTGACAGCAGAACTATGATAATTAATCATCACATTTTACTCACACTGACAGCAGAACTATGATAATTAATCATCACAGTTTACTCAGACTGACAGCAGATTACAATAATTAATCATCATATTTTACTCAGACTGACATCAGAACTATGATAATTATTCATCACATTTTACTCACAGACAGCAGAACTATGATAATTAATCATCACATTTTACTCTGACAGACTGCAGAACTATGATAATTAATCATCACATTCTACTCTGACTGACAGCAGAACTATGATAATTAATCATCACAGTTTACTCAGACTGACAGCAGAACTATGATAATTAATCATCACATTTTACTCAGACAGACAGCAGAACTATGATAATTAATCATCACATTTTACTCAGACTGACAGCAGAACTATGATAATTAATCATCACATTTTACTCTGACAGACAGCAGAACTATGATAATTAATCATCACATTTTACTCTGACAGACAGCAGAACTATGATAATTAATCATCACATTTTACTCAGACTGACAGCAGAACTATGATAATTAATCATCACATTTTACTCTGACAGATAGCAGAACTATGATAATTAATCAACACATTTTACTCTGACTGACAGCAGAACTATGATAATTAATCATCACATTCTACTCTGACAGACAGCAGAACTATGATAATTAATCATCACATTTTACTCAGACTGACAGCAGAACTATGATAATTAATCATCACATTTTACTCTGACAGACAGCAGAACTATGATAATTAATCATCACATTTTACTCTGACAGACAGCAGAACTATGATAATTGAACATCACATTTTACTCAGACTGACAGCAGAACAATGATAATTAATCATCACATTTTACTCTGACTGACAGCAGAACTATGATAATTAATCATCACATTTTACTCTGACAGACAGCAGAACTATGATAATTAATCAACCCATTTTACTCAGACAGACAGCAGAACTATGATAATTAATCAACACATTTTACTCAGACTGACAGCAGAACTATGATAATTAATCATCACATTTTACTCAGACTGACAGCAGAACTACAATAATTAATCATCACATTTTACTCTTAGATGACAGCAGAACTATGATAATTAATCATCACATTTTACTCTCACAGACAGCAGAACTATGATAATTAATCATCACATTTTACTCTGACTGAAAGCAGAACTATGATAATTAATCATCACATTTACTCAGACTGACAGCAGAACTACGATAATTAATCATCACATTTTACTCTGACAGACAGCAGAACTATGATAATTAATCATCACATTTTACTCAGACTGACAGCAGAACTATGATAATTAATCATCACATTTTACTCTGACAGACAGCAGAACTATGATAATTAATCATCACATTTTACTCTGACAGACAGCAGAACTATGATAATTAATCATCACATTTTACTCAGACTGACAGCAGAACTATGATAATTAATCATCACATTTTACTCTGACAGACAGCAGAACTATGATAATTAATCATCACATTTTACTCTGACAGACAGCAGAACTATGATAATTAATCATCACATTTTACTCAGACTGACAGCAGAACTATGATAATTAATCATCATATTTTACTCTGACAGACAGCAGAACTATGATAATTAATCATCACATTTCACTCTGACAGACAGTAGAACTATGATAATTAATCATCACATTCTACTCTGACTGATAGCAGAACTATGATAATTAATCATCACATTTTACTCAGACACAGCAGAACTACAATAATGAATCATCATATTTTACTCTTACAGACAGCAGAACTATGATAATTAATCATCACATTTTACTCTGACAGACAGCAGAACTATGATAATTAATCATCACATTTTACTCAGACTGACAGCAGAACTATGATAATTAATCATCACATTTTACTCTGACAGACAGCAGAACTATGATAATTAATCATCACATTTTACTCTCACAGACAGCAGAACTATGATAATTAATCATCACATTTTACTCAGACTGAGAGCAGAACTATGATAATTAATCATCACATTTTACTCTGACAGACAGCAGAACTATGATAATTAATCATCACATTTTACTCTGACTGACAGCAGAACTATGATAATTAATCATCACATTTTACTCTCACAGACAGCAGAACTATGATAATTAATCATCACATTTTACTCTCACAGACAGCAGAACTATGATAATTAATCATCACATTTTACTCAGACTGACAGCAGAACTATGATAATTAATCATCATATTTTACTCTGACAGACAGCAGAACTATGATAATTAATCATCACATTTTACTCAGACTGACAGCAGAACTATGATAATTAATCATCACATTTTACTCTGACAGACAGCAGAACTATGATAATTAATCATCACATTTTACTCGACAGACAGCAGAACTACGATAATTAATCATCACATTTTACTCGACAGACAGCAGAACTATGATAATTAATCATCACATTTTACTCAGACTGACAGCAGAACTATGATAATTAATCATCACATTTTACTCTGACAGACAGCAGAACTATGATAATTAATCATCACATTTTACTCTGACTGACAGCAGAACTATGATAATTAATCATCACAGTTTAGTCAGACAGACAGCAGAACTATGATAATTAATCATCACATTTTACTCAGACTGATAGCAGAACTATGATAATTAATCATCATATTTTACTCTGACAGACAGCAGAACTATGATAATTAATCGTCATATTTTACTCTGACAGACAGCAGAACTATGATAATTAATCATCACATTTTACTCTGACTGACAGCAGAACTATGATAATTAATCATCACATTTTACTCTGACAGACAGCAGAACTATGATAATTAATCATCACATTTTACTCTGACAGACAGCAGAACTATGATAATTAATCATCACATTTTACTCAGACTGACAGCAGAACTATGATAATTAATCATCACATTTTACTCAGACTGACAGCAGAACTATGATAATTAATCATCACATTTTACTCAGACAGACAGCAGAACTATGATAATTAATCATCACATTTTACTCTGACAGACAGCAGAACTATGATAATTAATCATCACATTTGCTCTCACAGACAGCAGAATTATGATAATTAATCATCACATTTTACTCTGACTGACAGCAGAACTATGATAATTAATCATCACAGTTTACTCAGACAGACAGCAGAACTATGATAATTAATCATCACATTTTACTCTGACAGACAGCAGAACTATGATAATTAATCATCACATTTTACTCTGACTGACAGCAGAACTATGATAATTAATCATCACATTTTACTCTGACTGACAGCAGAACTATGATAATTAATCATCACATTTTACTCTGACTGACAGCAGAACTATGATAATTAATCATCATATTTTACTCTTATAGACTGCAGAACTATGATAATTAATCATCACATTTTACTCTGACAGACAGCAGAACTATGATAATTAATCATCACATTTTACTCAGACTGACAGCAGAACTATGATAATTAATCATCACATTTTACTCTGACAGACAGCAGAACTATGATAATTAATCATCACATTTTACTCTAGACTGACAGCAGAACTATGATAATTAATCATCACATTTTACTCAGACAGACAGCAGAACTATGATAATTAATCATCACATTTTACTCTCACAGACAGCAGAACTATGATAATTAATCATCACATTTTACTCTCACAGACAGCAGAACTATGATAATTAATCATCACATTTTACTCTGACAGACAGCAGAACTATGATAATTAATCAACACATTTTACTCACACTGACAGCAGAACTATGATAATTAATCATCACATTTTACTCTGACAGACAGCAGAACTATGATAATTAATCATCACATTTTACTCTTACAGACAGCAGAACTATGATAATTAATCATCACATTTTACTATGACTGACAGCAGAACTATGATAATTAATCATCACATTTTACTCAGACTGACAGCAGAACTATGATAATTAATCATCACATTTTACTCTGACAGACAGCAGAACTATGATAATTAATCATCACATTTTACTCTCACAGAAAGCAGAACTATGATAATTAATCATCACATTTTATTCTCACAGACAGAAGAACTATGATAATTAATCATCACATTTTACTCAGACAGAGCAGAACTATGATAATTAATCATCATATTTTACTCTGACAGACAGCAGAACTATGATAATTAATCAACACATTTTACTCAGACTGACAGCAGAACTATGATAATTAATCATCACATTTTACTCTGACTGACAGCAGAACTATGATAATTAATCATCACAGTTTACTATGAAAGACAGCAGAACAATATGATAATTGGTAAACACATTTTACTCTGACTGACAGCAGAACTATGATAATTAATCATCACATTTTACTCTGACTGACAGCAGAACTATGATAATTAATCATCACATTTTACTCTGACTGACAGCAGAACTATGATAATTAATCATCACAGTTTACTCAGACTAACAGCAGAACTACAATAATTAATCATCACAGTTTACTCAGACACAGCAGAACTACAATAATTAATCATCATATTTTACTCTTAGAGACAGCAGAACTATGATAATTAATCATCACATTTTACTCTGACTGACAGCAGAACTATGATAATTAATCATCACATTTTACTCAGACTGACAGCAGAACTATGATAATTAATCATCACATTTTACTCACACTGACAGCAGAACAATGATAATTAATCATCACATTTTACTCTGACTGACAGCAGAACTATGATAATTAATCATCACATTTTACTCTGACTGACAGCAGAACTATGATAATTAATCATCACATTTTACTCTGACAGACAGCAGAACTATGATAATTAATCATCACATTTTACTCTGACTGACAGCAGAACTATGATAATTAATTATCACATTTTACTCTGACTGACAGCAGAACTATGATAATTAATCATCACAGTTTACTCAGACTGACAGCAAAATTACAATAATTAATCATCATATTTTACTCAGACTGACATCAGAACTATGATAATTAATCATCACATTTTACTCTCACAGACAGCAGAATTATGATAATTAATCATCACATTTTACTCTGACTGAAAGCAGAACTATTATAATTAATCATCACAGTTTACTCAGACTGACAGCAGAACTACAATAATTAATCATCACATTTTACTCTGACTGACAGCAGAACTATGATAATTAATCATCACATTTTACTCTGACTGACAGCAGAACTATGATAATTAATCATCACATTTTACTCTGACAGACAGCAGAACTATGATAATTAATCATCACATTTTACTCTGACAGACAGCAGAACTATGATAATTAATCATCACATTTTACTCAGACTGACAGCAGAACTATGATAATTAATCATCACATTTTACTCTGACAGACAGCAGAACTATGATAATTAATCATCATATTTTACTCTGACAGACAGCAGAACTATGATAATTAATCATCACATTTTACTCAGACTGACAGCAGAACTATGATAATTAATCATCATATTTTACTCTGACAGATAGCAGAACTATGATAATTAATCAACACATTTTACTCAGACTGACTGCAGAACTATTTTAATTAATCATCACATTCTACTCTGACTGACAGCAGAACTATGATAATTAATCATCACAGTTTACTCAGACACAGCAGAACTACAATAATTAATCATCATATTTTACTCTTACACGACAGCAGAACTATGATAATTAATCATCACATTTTACTCTCACAGACAGCAGAACTATGATAATTAATCATCACATTTTACTCTGACTGACAGCAGAACTATGATAATTAATCATCACATTTTACTCAGACAGACAGCAGAACTATGATAATTAATCATCACATTTTACTCACACAGACAGCAGAACTATGATAATTAATCATCACATTTTACTCTGACTGACAGCAGAACTATGATAATTAATCATCACATTTTACTCTGACTGACAGCAGAACTATGATAATTAATCATCACATTTTACTCTGACAGACAGCAGAACTATGATAATTAATCATCACATTTTACTCTGACAGACAGCAGAACTATGATAATTAATCATCACATTTTACTCTCACAGACAGCAGAATTATGATAATTAATCATCACATTTTACTCTGACTGACAGCAGAACTATGATAATTAATCATAATATTTTACTCTGACAGATAGCAGAACTATGAAAATTAATCAACACATTTTACTCAGACTGACTGCAGAACTATGATAATTAATCATCACATTCTACTCTGACTGACAGCAGAACTATGATAATTAATCATCACAGTTTACTCAGACACAGCAGAACTACAATAATTAATCATCATATTTTACTCTTAGAGACAGCAGAACTATGATAATTAATCATCACATTTTACTCTCACAGAAAGCAGAACTATGATAATTAATCATCACATTTTACTCAGACTGAGAGCAGAACTATGATAATTAATCATCACAGTTTACTCAGACTGACAGCAGAACTACAATAATTAATCATCACATTTTACTCTGACTGACAGCAGAACTATGATAATTAATCATCACATTTTACTCAGACTGATAGCAGAACTATGATAATTAATCATCATATTTTACTCTGACAGACAGCAGAACTATGATAATTAATCATAATATTTTACTCTGACAGACAGCAGAACTATGATAATTAATCATCACATTTTACTCTGACTGACAGCAGAACTATGATAATTAATCATCATATTTTACTCTGACAGACAGCAGAACTATGATAATTAATCATCACATTTTACTCAGACAGACAGCAGAACTATGATAATTAATCATCACATTTTACTCAGACTGACAGCAGGACTACAATAATTAATCATCATATTTTACTCTGACAGACGCAGAACTATGATAATTAATCATCACATTTTACTCAGACTGACAGCAGAACTATGATAATTAATCATCATATTTTACTCTGACAGATAGCAGAACTATGATAATTAATCATCACAGTTTACTCAGACTGACAGCAGAACTACAATAATTAATCATCATATTTTACTCTAGAGACAGCAGAACTATGATAATTAATCATCACATTTTACTCTCACAGACAGCAGAACTATGATAATTAATCATCACATTTTACTCTGACTGACAGCAGGACTATGATAATTAATCATCACAGTTTAGTCAGACAGACAGCAGAACTATGATAATTAATCATCACATTTTACTCTCACAGACAGCAGAATTATGATAATTAATCATCACATTTTACTCTGACAGACAGCAGAACTACGATAATTAATCATCACATTTTACTCAGACTGACAGCAGAACTATGATAATTAATCATCACATTTTACTCAGACTGACAGCAGAACTATGATAATTAATCATCACATTTTACTCTGACAGACAGCAGAACTATGATAATTAATCATCATATTTTACTCTGACAGACAGCAGAACTATGATAATTAATCATCACATTTTACTCACTGACAGCAGAACTATGATAATTAATCATCATATTTTACTCTGACAGATAGCAGAACTATGATAATTAATCAACACATTTTACTCAGACTGACTGCAGAACTATGATAATTAATCATCACATTTTACTCAGACTGACCGCAGAAATATGATAATTAATCATCACATTTTACTCACACTGACAGCAGAACTATGAATAATTAATTATCACATTTTACTCTGACTGACAGCAGAATTATGGTAATTAATCATCACATTTTACTCTGACAGACAGCAGAACTATGATAATTAATCATCACATTTTACTCTCACAGACAGCAGAACTATGATAATTAATCATCACATTTTACTCAGACTGACAGCAGAACTATGATAATTAATCATCATATTTTACTCTTAGAGACAGCAGAACTATGATAATTAATCATCACATTTTGCTCTCACAGACAGCAGAACTATTATAATTAATAATCACATTTTACTCAGACTGACAGCAGAAATATGATAATTAATCATCACATTTTACTCACACTGACAGCAGAACTATGATAATTAATTATCACATTTTACTCTGACTGACAGCAGAATTATGATAATTAATCATCACATTTTACTCTGACAGACAGCAGAACTATGATAATTAATCATCACATTTTACTCTCACAGACAGCAGAACTATGATAATTAATCATCACATTTTACTCTGACAGACAGCAGAACTATGATAATTAATCATCACATTTTACTCTCACAGACAGCAGAATTATGATAATTAATCATCACATTTTACTCTGACTGAAAGCAGAACTATGATAATTAATAATCACATTTTACTCAGACTGACAGCAGAAATATGATAATTAATCATCACATTTTACTCACACTGATAGCAGAACTATGATAATTAATCATCATATTTTACTCAGACTGACAGCAGAACTATGATAATTAATAATCACATTTTACTCTGACTGATAGCAGAACTATGATAATTAATCATCACATTTTGCTCTCACAGACAGCAGAATTATGATAATTAATCATCACATTTTACTCTGACTGAAAGCAGAACTATTATAATTAATAATCACATTTTACTCAGACAGACAGCAGAACTATGATAATTAATCATCACATTTTACTCTGACAGACAGCAGAACTATGATAATTAATCATCACATTTTACTCAGACTGATAGCAGAACTATGATAATTAATCATCATATTTTACTCTGACAGACAGCAGAACTATGATAATTAATCATCATATTTTACTCTGACAGACAGCAGAACTATGATAATTAATCATCACATTTTACTCAGACTGACAGCAGAACTATGATAATTAATCATCATATTTTACTCTGACAGATAGCAGAACTATGATAATTAATCAACACATTTTACTCAGACTGACTGCAGAACTATTATAATTAATCATCACATTCTACTCTGACTGACAGCAGAACTATGATAATTAATCATCACAGTTTACTCAGACACAGCAGAACTACAATAATTAATCATCATATTTTACTCTTAGAGACAGCAGAACTATGATAATTAATCATCACATTTTGCTCTCACAGACAGCAGAATTATGATAATTAATCATCACATTTTACTCTGACTGAAAGCAGAACTATTATAATTAATAATCACAGTTTAGTCAGACAGACAGCAGAACTATGATAATTAATCATCACATTTTACTCTCACAGACAGCAGAATTATGATAATTAATCATCACATTTTACTCTGACTGACAGCAGAACTATGATAATTAATCATCACATTTTACTCAGACTGACAGCAGAACTATGATAATTAATCATCACATTTTACTCTGACAGACAGCAGAACTATGATAATTAATCATCACATTTTACTCTGACAGACAGCAGAACTATGATAATTAATCATCACATTTTACTCAGACTGACAGCAGAACTATGATAATTAATCATCACATTTTACTCTGACAGACAGCAGAACTATGATAATTAATCAACACATTTTACTCAGACTGACAGCAGAACTATGATAATTAATCATCACATTTTACTCTCACAGACAGCAGAATTATGATAATTAATCATCACATTTTACTCTGACTGACAGCAGAACTATGATAATTAATCATCACATTTTACTCTGACAGACAGCAGAACTATGATAATTAATCATCACATTTTACTCAGACTGACAGCAGAACTATGATAATTAATCATCACATTTTACTCTGACTGACAGCAGAACTATGATAATTAATCATCACATTTTACTCAGACTGACAGCAGAACTACAATAATTAATCATCATATTTTACTCTAGATGACAGCAGAACTATGATAATTAATCATCACATTTTACTCTGACAGACAGCAGAACTATGATAATTAATCATCACATTTTACTCTGACTGACAGCAGAACTATGATAATTAATCATCACAGTTTACTCAGACTGACAGCAGAACTACAATAATTAATCATCATATTTTACTCTTACAGACAGCAGAACTATGATAATTAATCATCACATTTTACTCAGACTGACAGCAGAACTATGATAATTAATCATCACATTTTACTCTGACAGACAGCAGAACTATGATAATTAATCATCATATTTTACTCTGACAGACAGCAGAACTATGATAATTAATCATCACATTTTACTCAGACTGACAGCAGAACTATGATAATTAATCATCACATTTTACTCTGACAGACAGCAGAACTATGATAATTAATCATCACATTTTACTCTCACAGACAGCAGAACTATGATAATTAATCATCACATTTTACTCAGACTGACAGCAGAACTATGATAATTAATCATCACATTTTACTCTGACAGACAGCAGAACTATGATAATTAATCAACACATTTTACTCAGACTGACAGCAGAACTATGATAATTAATCATCACATTTTACTCTGACTGACAGCAGAACTATGATAATTAATCATCACAGTTTACTCAGACACAGCAGAACTACAATAATTAATCATCATATTTTACTCTTACAGACAGCAGAACTATGATAATTAATCATCACATTTTACTCTGACAGACAGCAGAACTATGATAATTAATCATCACATTTTACTCTGACAGACAGCAGAACTATGATAATTAATCATCACATTTTACTCTGACAGACAGCAGAACTATGATAATTAATCATCACATTTTACTCTCACAGACAGCAGAACTATGATAATTAATCATCACATTTTACTCTCACAGACAGCAGAACTATGATAATTAATCATCACATTTTACTCAGACTGACAGCAGAACTATGATAATTAATCATCACATTTTACTCTGACAGACAGCAGAACTATGATAATTAATCATCACATTTTACTCTGACAGACAGCAGAACTATGATAATTAATCATCACATTTTACTCAGACTGACAGCAGAACTATGATAATTAATCATCATATTTTACTCTGACAGACAGCAGAACTATGATAATTAATCATCACATTTTACTCAGACTGACAGCAGAACTATGATAATTAATCATCACATTTTACTCTCACAGACAGCAGAACTATGATAATTAATCATCACATTTTACTCTGACTGACAGCAGAACTATGATAATTAATCATCACATTTTACTCTGACAGACAGCAGAACTATGATAATTAATCATCACATTTTACTCAGACTGACAGCAGAACTATGATAATTAATCATCATATTTTACTCTGACAGACAGCAGAACTATGATAATTAATCATCACATTTTACTCTGACTGACAGCAGAACTATGATAATTAATCATCACATTTTACTCTCACAGACAGCAGAACTATGATAATTAATCATCACATTTTACTCTGACAGACAGCAGAACTATGATAATTAATCATCACATTTTACTCTGACAGACAGCAGAACTATGATAATTAATCAACACATTTTACTCAGACTGACTGCAGAACTATGATAATTAATCATCACATTCTACTCTGACTGACAGCAGAACTATGATAATTAATCATCACAGTTTACTCAGACACAGCAGAACTACAATAATTAATCATCATATTTTACTCTTAGAGACAGCAGAACTATGATAATTAATCATCACATTTTACTCTCACAGACAGCAGAACTATGATAATTAATCATCACATTTTACTCTGACTGACAGCAGAACTATGATAATTAATCATCACAGTTTACTCAGACTGACAGCAGAACTACAATAATTAATCATCACATTTTACTCTGACTGACAGCAGAACTATGATAATTAATCATCACATTTTACTCAGACTGACAGCAGAACTATGATAATTAATCATCACATTTTACTCTGACAGACAGCAGAACTATGATAATTAATCATCACATTTTACTCTGACAGACAGCAGAACTATGATAATTAATCATCACATTTTACTCAGACTGACAGCAGGACTATGATAATTAATCATCATATTTTACTCTCACAGACAGCAGAACTATGATAATTAATCATCACATTTTACTCTGACAGACAGCAGAACTATGATAATTAATCATCACATTTTACTCAGACTGACAGCAGAACTATGATAATTAATCATCATATTTTACTCTGACAGACAGCAGAACTATGATAATTAATCATCACATTTTACTCAGACTGACAGCAGAACTATGATAATTAATCATCACATTTTACTCTCACAGACAGCAGAATTATGATAATTAATCATCACATTTTACTCTGACTGACAGCAGAACTATGATAATTAATCATCACATTTTACTCTGACAGACAGCAGAACTATGATAATTAATCATCACATTTTACTCAGACTGACAGCAGAACTATGATAATTAATCATCACATTTTACTCTGACAGACAGCAGAACTATGATAATTAATCATCACATTTTACTCAGACTGACAGCAGAACTATGATAATTAATCATCACATTTTACTCTCACAGACAGCAGAACTATGATAATTAATCATCACATTTTACTCTGACTGACAGCAGAACTATGATAATTAATCATCACATTTTACTCTCACAGACAGCAGAACTATGATAATTAATCATAACATTTTACTCTGACTGACAGCAGAACTATGATAATTAATCATCACATTTTACTCTGACAGACAGCAGAACTATGATAATTAATCATCACATTTTACTATGACTGACAGCAGGACTATGATAATTAATCATCACAGTTTACTCTGACAGACAGCAGAACTATGATAATTAATCATCACATTTTACTCAGACTGACAGCAGAACTATGATAATTAATCATCACATTTTACTCTGACAGACAGCAGAACTATGATAATTAATCATCACATTTTACTCAGACTGATAGCAGAACTATGATAATTAATCATCATATTTTACTCTTAGAGACAGCAGAACTATGATAATTAATCATCACATTTTGCTCTCACAGACAGCAGAATTATGATAATTAATCATCACATTTTACTCTGACTGAAAGCAGAACTATTATAATTAATCATCACAGTTTACTCAGACTGACAGCAGTACTATGATAATTAATCATCACATTTTACTCTGACTGACAGCAGAACTATGATAATTAATCATCACATTTTACTCAGACTGATAGCAGAACTATGATAATTAATCATCATATTTTACTCTGACAGACAGCAGAACTATGATAATTAATCATCATATTTTACTCTGACAGACAGCAGAACTATGATAATTAATCATCACATTTTACTCAGACTGACAGCAGAACTATGATAATTAATCATCACATTTTACTCTGACAGACAGCAGAACTATGATAATTAATCATCACATTTTACTCTGACAGACAGCAGAACTATGATAATTAATCATCACATTTTACTCAGACTGACAGCAGAACTATGATAATTAATCATCATATTTTACTCTGACAGATAGCAGAACTATGATAATTAATCAACACATTTTACTCAGACTGACAGCAGAACTATGATAATTAATCATCACATTCTACTCTGACTGACAGCAGAACTATGATAATTAATCATCACAGTTTACTCAGACTGACAGCAGAACTATGATAATTAATCATCACATTTTACTCTGACTGACAGCAGAACTATGATAATTAATCATCACATTTTACTCTCACAGAAAGCAGAACTATGATAATTAATCATCACATTTTACTCTCACAGACAGCAGAACTATGATAATTAATCATCACATTTTACTCAGACAGACAGCAGAACTATGATAATAAATCAACACATTTTACTCTGACTGACAGCAGAACTATGATAATTAATCATCACATTTTACTCTGACAGACAGCAGAACTATGATAATTAATCATCACATTTTACTCAGACTGACAGCAGAACTATGATAATTAATCATCACATTTTACTCTGACAGACAGCAGAACTATGATAATTAATCATCACATTTTACTCTGACAGACAGCAGAACTATGATAATTAATCATCACATTTTACTCAGACTGACAGCAGAACTATGATAATTAATCATCATATTTTACTCTGACAGACAGCAGAACTATGATAATTAATCATCACATTTTACTCAGACTGACAGCAGAACTATGATAATTAATCATCACATTTTACTCTCACAGACAGCAGAATTATGATAATTAATCATCACATTTTACTCTGACTGACAGCAGAACTATGATAATTAATCATCACATTTTACTCTGACTGACAGCAGGACTACAATAATTAATCATCATATTTTACTCTTATAGACTGCAGAACTATGATAATTAATCATCACATTTTACTCTGACAGACAGCAGAACTATGATAATTAATCATCACATTTTACTCACACTGACAGCAGAACTATGATAATTAATTATCACATTTTACTCTGACTGACAGCAGAATTATGATAATTAATCATCACATTTTACTCTGACAGACAGCAGAACTATGATAATTAATCATCACATTTTACTCTGACTGACAGCAGAACTATGATAATTAATCATCACATTTTACTCAGACTGACAGCAGAACTATGATAATTAATCATCACATTTTACTCTGACAGACAGCAGAACTATGATAATTAATCATCACATTTTACTCTGACAGACAGCAGAACTATGATAATTAATCATCACATTTTACTCTGACTGACAGCAGAACTATGATAATTAATTATCACATTTTAGTCTGACTGACAGCAGAACTATGATAATTAATCATCACATTTTACTCAGACTGACAGCAGAACTATGATAATTAATCATCACATTTTACTCTGACAGACAGCAGAACTATGATAATTAATCATCACATTTTACTCAGACTGACAGCAGAACTATGATAATTAATCATCATATTTTACTCTGACAGATAGCAGAACTATGATAATTAATCAACACATTTTACTCAGACTGACAGCAGAACTATGATAATTAATCATCACATTTTACTCTGACTGATAGCAGAACTATGATAATTAATCATCACAGTTTACTCAGACACAGCAGAACTACAATAATTAATCATCATATTTTACTCTTACAGACAGCAGAACTATGATAATTAATCATCACATTTTACTCTGACAGACAGCAGAACTATGATAATTAATCATCACATTTTACTCTGACTGAAAGCAGAACTATTATAATTAATAATCACAGTTTAGTCAGACAGACAGCAGAACTATGATAATTAATCATCACATTTTACTCTCACAGACAGCAGATTAATGATAATTAATCATCACATTTTACTCTGACTGACAGCAGAACTATGATAATTAATCATCACATTTTACTCAGACTGACAGCAGAACTATGATAATTAATCATCATATTTTACTCTGACAGACAGCAGAACTATGATAATTAATCATCATATTTTACTCTGACAGACAGCAGAACTATGATAATTAATCATCACATTTTACTCAGACTGACAGCAGAACTATGATAATTAATCATCACATTTTACTCTGACAGACAGCAGAACTATGATAATTAATCATCACATTTTACTCAGACTGACAGCAGAACTATGATAATTAATCATCACATTTTACTCTCACAGACAGCAGAATTATGATAATTAATCATCACATTTTACTCTGACTGACAGCAGAACTATGATAATTAATCATCACATTTTACTCTGACTGACAGCAGAACTATGATAATTAATCATCATATTTTACTCTGACAGACAGCAGAACTATGATAATTAATCATCACATTTTACTCTGACAGACAGCAGAACTATGATAATTAATCATCACATTTTACTCAGACTGACAGCAGAACTATGATAATTAATCATCACATTTTACTCTGACAGACAGCAGAACTATGATAATTAATCATCATATTTTACTCTGACAGACAGCAGAACTATGATAATTAATCATCACATTTTACTCAGACTGACAGCAGAACTATGATAATTAATCATCATATTTTACTCTGACAGATAGCAGAACTATGATAATTAATCAACACATTTTACTCAGACTGACAGCAGAACTATGATAATTAATCATCACATTTTACTCTCACAGACAGCAGAATTATGATAATTAATCATCACATTTTACTCTGACTGACAGCAGAACTATGATAATTAATCATCACATTTTACTCAGACTGACAGCAGAACTATGATAATTAATCATCACATTTTACTCTGACAGACAGCAGAACTATGATAATTAATCATCACATTTTACTCTGACAGACAGCAGAACTATGATAATTAATCATCACATTTTACTCAGACTGACAGCAGAACTATGATAATTAATCATCACATTTTACTCTGACTGACAGCAGAACTATGATAATTAATCATCACATTTTACTCAGACAGACAGCAGAACTATGATAATTAATCATCACATTTTACTCAGACTGACAGCAGAACTATGATAATTAATCATCACATTTTACTCTACACTGACAGCAGAACTATGATAATTAATCATCACATTTTACTCTGACAGACAGCAGAACTATGATAATTAATCATCACATTTTACTCTCACAGACAGCAGAACTATGATAATTAATCATCACATTTTACTCTCACTGACAGCAGAACTATGATAATTAATCATCACATTTTACTCTCACAGACAGCAGAACTATGATAATTAATCATCACATTTTACTCTCACAGACAGCAGAACTATGATAATTAATCATCACATTTTACTCAGACTGACAGCAGAACTATGATAATTAATCATCACATTTTACTCTGACAGACAGCAGAACTATGATAATTAATCATCACATTTTACTCTGACAGACAGCAGAACTATGATAATTAATCATCACATTTTACTCAGACTGACAGCAGAACTATGATAATTAATCATCACATTTTACTCAGACTGACAGCAGAACTATGATAATTAATCATCACATTTTACTCAGACTGACAGCAGAACTATGATAATTAATCATCACATTTTACTCAGACTGACAGCAGAACTATGATAATTAATCATCACATTTTACTCTAACTGACAGCAGAACTATGATAATTAATAATCACATTTTACTCTCACAGACAGCAGAACTATGATAATTAATCATCACATTTTACTCTGACAGACAGCAGAACTATGATAATTAATCATCACATTTTACTCTCACAGACAGCAGAACTATGATAATTAATCATCACATTTTACTCTGACAGACAGCAGAACTATGAGAATTAATCATCACATTTTACTCTTACAGACAGCAGAACTATGATAATTAGTCATCACATTTTACTCTCACAGACAGCAGAACTATGATAATTAATCATCACATTTTACTCTGACAGACAGCAGAACTATGATAATTAATCATCACATTTTACTCAGACTGACAGCAGAACTATGATAATTAATCATCACATTTTACTCAGACTGACAGCAGAACTATGATAATTAATCATCACATTTTACTCTGACAGACAGCAGAACTATGATAATTAATCATCACATTTTACTCAGACTGACAGCAGAACTATGATAATTAATCATCACATTTTACTCTGACAGACAGCAGAACTATGATAATTAGTCATCACATTTTACTCTGACAGACAGCAGAACTATGATAATTAATCATCACATTTTACTCTGACTGACAGCAGAACTATGATAATTAATCATAACATTTTACTCTGACTGACAGCAGAACTATGATAATTAATCATCACAGTTTACTCAGACTGACAGCAGAACTACAATAATTAATCATCATATTTTACTCAGACTGACATCAGAACTATGATAATTATTCATCACATTTTACTCTGACAGACAGCAGAACTATGATAATTAATCATCACATTTTACTCAGACTGACAGCAGAACTATGATAATTAATCATCACATTTTACTCAGACTGACAGCAGAACTATGATAATTAATCATCACAGTTTACTCAGACACAGCAGAACTACAATAATTAATCATCACATTTTACTCAGACTGACAGCAGAACTATGATAATTAATCATCACATTTTACTCTGACAGACAGCAGAACTATGATAATTAATCATCACATTTTACTCTGACAGACAGCAGAACTATGATAATTAATCATCACATTTTACTCAGACTGACAGCAGAACTATGATAATTAATCATCACATTTTACTCAGACTGACAGCAGAACTATGATAATTAATCATCACATTTTACTCTGACTGACAGCAGAACTATGATAATTAATCAACACAGTTTAGTCAGACAGACAGCAGAACTATGATAATTAATCATCACATTTTACTCTCACAGACAGCAGAACTATGATAATTAATCATCACATTTTACTCTGACAGACAGCAGAACTATGATAATTAATCATCACATTTTACTCAGACTGACAGCAGAACTATGATAATTAATCATCACATTTTACTCTCACAGACAGCAGAATTATGATAATTAATCATCACATTTTACTCTGACTGACAGCAGAACTATGATAATTAATCATCACATTTTACTCAGACTGACAGCAGAACTATGATAATTAATCATCACATTTTACTCTGACAGACAGCAGAACTATGATAATTAATCATCATATTTTACTCTGACAGACAGCAGAACTATGATAATTAATCATCACATTTTACTCAGACTGACAGCAGAACTATGATAATTAATCATCACATTTTACTCTGACAGACAGCAGAACTATGATAATTAATCATCACATTTTACTCTGACAGACAGCAGAACTATGATAATTAATCATCACATTTTACTCACACTGACAGCAGAACTATGATAATTAATCATCACATTTTACTCTGACTGACAGCAGAACTATGATAATTAATCATCACATTTTACTCTGACAGACAGCAGAACTATGATAATTAATCATCACATTTTACTCTCACAGACAGCAGAACTATGATAATTAATCATCACATTTTACTCTCACAGACAGCAGAACTATGATAATTAATCATCACATTTTACTCAGACAGACAGCAGAACTATGATAATTAATCATCACATTTTACTCTGACAGACAGCAGAACTATGATAATTAATCATCACATTTTACTCTGACAGACAGCAGAACTATGATAATTAATCATCACATTTTACTCTGACTGACAGCAGAACTATGATAATTAATCATCACATTTTACTCTCACAGACAGCAGAACTATGATAATTAATCATCACATTTTACTCTGACAGACAGCAGAACTATGATAATTAATCATCACATTTTACTCAGACTGACAGCAGAACTATGATAATTAATCATCACATTTTACTCAGACTGACAGCAGAACTATGATAATTAATCATCACATTTTACTCTGACAGACAGCAGAACTATGATAATTAATCATCACATTTTACTCAGACTGACAGCAGAACTATGATAATTAATCATCACAGTTTACTCTGAAAGACAGCAGAACAATATGATAATTGGTAAACACATTTTACTCTGACTGACAGCAGAACTATGATAATTAAACATCACATTTTACTCTGACTGACAGCAGAACTATGATAATTAATCATCACATTTTACTCTGACTGACAGCAGAACTATGATAATTAATCATCACAGTTTACTCAGACTGACAGCAGAACTATGATAATTAATCATCATATTTTACTCAGACTGACATCAGAACTATGATAATTATTCATCACATTTTACTCTGACAGACAGCAGAACTATGATAATTAATCATCACATTTTACTCTGACTGACAGCAGAACTATGATAATTAATCATCACATTTTACTCTGACAGACAGCAGAACTATGATAATTAATCATCACATTTTACTCTGACAGACAGCAGAACTATGATAATTAATCATCACATTTTACTCAGACAGACAGCAGAACTATGATAATTAATCATCATATTTTACTCTGACAGACAGCAGAACTATGATAATTAATCATCACATTTTACTCAGACTGACAGCAGAACTATGATAATTAATCATCACATTTTACTCAGACTGACAGCAGAACTATGATAATTAATCATCACATTTTACTCTGACAGACAGCAGAACTATGATAATTAATCATCACATTTTACTCTCACAGACAGCAGAACTATGATAATTAATCATCACATTTTACTCTTAGAGACAGCAGAACTACAATAATTAATCATCATATTTTACTCTTAGAGACAGCAGAACTATGATAATTAATCATCACATTTTGCTCTCACAGACAGCAGAATTATGATAATTAATCATCACATTTTACTCTGACTGAAAGCAGAACTATTATAATTAATAATCACATTTTACTCAGACTGATAGCAGAATTATGGTAATTAATCATCACATTTTACTCACACAGACAGCAGAACTATGATAATTAATCATCACATTTTACTCTCACAGACAGCAGAACTATGATAATTAATCATCACATTTTACTCTGACAGACAGCAGAACTATGATAATTAATCATCACATTTTACTCTCACAGACAGCAGAACTATGATAATTAATCATCACATTTTACTCTCACAGACAGCAGAACTATGATAATTAATCATCACATTTTACTCTCACAGACAGCAGAACTATGATAATTAATCATCACATTTTACTCAGACTGACAGCAGAACTATGATAATTAATCATCACATTTTACTCTGACAGACAGCAGAACTATGATAATTAATCAACACATTTTACTCAGACTGACTGCAGAACTATGATAATTAATCATCACATTCTACTCTGACTGACAGCAGAATTATGGTAGTTAATCATCACATTTTACTCTGACAGACAGCAGAACTATGATAATTAATCATCACATTTTACTCTCACAGACAGCAGAACTATGATAATTAATCATCACATTTTACTCTGACTGACAGCAGAATTATGATAATTAATCATCACATTTTACTCTGACAGACAGCAGAACTATGATAATTAATCATCACATTTTACTCTCACAGACAGCAGAACTATGATAATTAATCATCACATTTTACTCTGACTGACAGCAGAACTATGATAATTAATCATCACATTTTACTCAGACTGACAGCAGAACTATGATAATTAATCATCACAGTTTACTCAGACAGACAGCAGAACTATGATAATTAATCATCACATTTTACTCTCACAGACAGCAGAACTATGATAATTAATCATCACATTTTACTCTCACAGACAGCAGAACTATGATAATTAATCATCACATTTTACTCAGACTGAGAGCAGAACTATGATAATTAATCATCACATTTTACTCTGACAGACAGCAGAACTATGAGAATTAATCATCACATTTTACTCTTACAGACAGCAGAACTATGATAATTAATCATCACAGTTTACTCTGAAAGACAGCAGAACAATATGATAATTGGTAAACACATTTTACTCTGACTGACAGCAGAACTATGATAATTAAACATCACATTTTACTCTGACTGACAGCAGAACTATGATAATTAATCATAACATTTTACTCTGACTGACAGCAGAACTATGATAATTAATCATCACAGTTTACTCAGACTGACAGCAGAACTACAATAATTAATCATCATATTTTACTCAGACTGACATCAGAACTATGATAATTAATCATCACATTTTACTCTGACTGACAGCAGAACTATGATAATTAATCATCACATTTTACTCAGACTGACAGCAGAACTACAATAATTAATCATCATATTTTACTCAGACTGACATCAGAACTATGATAATTAATCATCACATTTTACTCAGACTGACAGCAGAACTATGATAATTAATCATCACATTTTACTCAGACTGACAGCAGAACTATGATAATTAATCATCACAGTTTAGTCAGACAGACAGCAGAACTATGATAATTAATCATCACATTTTACTCTCACAGACAGCAGAATTATGATAATTAATCATCACATTTTACTCTGACAGACAGCAGAACTATGATAATTAATCATCACATTTTACTCAGACTGACAGCAGAACTATGATAATTAATCATCATATTTTACTCTGACAGACAGCAGAACTATGATAATTAATCATCACATTTTACTCTGACAGACAGCAGAACTATGATAATTAATCATCACATTTTACTCAGACTGACAGCAGAACTATGATAATTAATCATCATATTTTACTCTGACAGACAGCAGAACTATGATAATTAATCATCACATTTTACTCAGACTGACAGCAGAACTATGATAATTAATCATCACATTTTACTCTGACTGACAGCAGAATTATGATAATTAATCATCACATTTTACTCTGACAGACAGCAGAACTATGAAATTAATCATCACATTTTACTCTGACAGACAGCAGAACTATGATAATTAATCATCACATTTTACTCTAGAGACAGCAGAACTACGATAATTAATCATCACATTTTACTCTGACAGACAGCAGAACTATGATAATTAATCATCACATTTTACTCTCACAGACAGCAGAACTATGATAATTAATCATCACATTTTACTCTGACTGACAGCAGAACTATGATAATTAATCATCACATTTTACTCAGACTGACAGCAGAACTATGATAATTAATCATCACATTTTACTCACACTGACAGCAGAACTATGATAATTAATCATCACATTTTACTCTGACAGACAGCAGAACTATGATAATTAATCATCACATTTTACTCTGACAGACAGCAGAACTATGATAATTAATCATCACATTTTACTCTCACAGACAGCAGAACTATGATAATTAATCATCACATTTTACTCTGACAGACAGCAGAACTATGATAATTAATCATCACATTTTACTCTCACAGACAGCAGAACTATGATAATTAATCATCACATTTTACTCAGACTGAGAGCAGAACTATGATAATTAATCATCACATTTTACTCTGACAGACAGCAGAACTATGATAATTAATCATCACATTTTACTCTGACAGACAGCAGAACTATGATAATTAATCATCACATTTTACTCTGACAGACAGCAGAACTATGATAATTAATCATCACATTTTACTCTCACAGACAGCAGAACTATGATAATTAATCATCACATTTTACTCTGACTGACAGCAGAACTATGATAATTAATCATCACAGTTTACTCAGACTGACAGCAGAACTACAATAATTAATCATCATATTTTACTCAGACTGACATCAGAACTATGATAATTAATCATCACATTTTACTCTCACAGACAGCAGAATTATGATAATTAATCATCACATTTTACTCTGACTGACAGCAGAACTATGATAATTAATCATCACATTTTACTCAGACTGACAGCAGAACTATGATAATTAATCATCACATTTTACTCAGACTGACAGCAGAACTATGATAATTAATCATCACATTTTACTCTGACAGACAGCAGAACTATGATAATTAATCATCACATTTTACTCTGACAGACAGCAGAACTATGATAATTAATCATCACATTTTACTCTCACAGACAGCAGAACTATGATAATTAATCATCACATTTTACTCTCACAGACAGCAGAACTATGATAATTAATCATCACATTTTACTCTCACAGACAGCAGAACTATGATAATTAATCATCACATTTTACTCAGACTGAGAGCAGAACTATGATAATTAATCAACACAGTTTAGTCAGACTGACAGCAGAACTATGATAATTAATCATCACATTTTACTCAGACTGACAGCAGAACTATGATAATTAATCATCACAGTTTACTCTGAAAGACAGCAGAACAATATGATAATTGGTAAACACATTTTACTCTGACTGACAGCAGAACTATGATAATTAATCATCACATTTTACTCTGACTGACAGCAGAACTATGATAATTAATCATCACATTTTACTCTGACAGACAGCAGAACTATGATAATTAATCATCACATTTTACTCTGACAGACAGCAGAACTATGATAATTAATCATCACATTTTACTCAGACTGACAGCAGAACTATGATAATTAATCATCACATTTTACTCAGACTGACAGCAGAACTATGATAATTATTCATCACATTTTACTCTGACAGACAGCAGAACTATGATAATTAATCATCACATTTTACTCAGACTGACAGCAGGACTATGATAATTAATCATCACAGTTTAGTCAGACAGACAGCAGAACTATGATAATTAATCATCACATTTTACTCTCACATACAGCAGAATTATGATAATTAATCATCACATTTTACTCTGACAGACAGCAGAACTATGATAATTAATCATCACATTTTACTCTGACAGACAGCAGAACTATGATAATTAATCATCACATTTTACTCTGACAGACAGCAGAACTATGATAATTAATCATCACATTTTACTCAGACTGACAGCAGAACTATGATAATTAATCATCACATTTTACTCTGACAGACAGCAGAACTATGATAATTAATCATCACATTTTACTCTGACAGACAGCAGAACTATGATAATTAATCATCACATTTTACTCAGACTGACAGCAGAACTATGATAATTAATCATCACATTTTACTCTGACAGACAGCAGAACTATGATAATTAATCATCACATTTTACTCAGACTGACAGCAGAACTATCATAATTAATCATCACATTTTACTCAGACAGACAGCAGAACTATGATAATTAATCATCATATTTTACTCAGACTGACATCAGAACTATGATAATTATTCATCACATTTTACTCTGACAGACAGCAGAACTATGATAATTAATCATCACATTTTACTCAGACTGACAGCAGAACTATGATAATTAATCATCACATTTCACTCTGACAGACAGCAGAACTATGATAATTAATCATCACATTTTACTCTGACAGACAGCAGAACTATGATAATTAATCATCACATTTTACTCAGACTGAGAGCAGAACTATGATAATTAATCATCACATTTTACTCTGACAGACAGCAGAACTATGATAATTAATCATCACATTTTACTCTTACAGACAGCAGAACTATGATAATTAGTCATCACATTTTACTCTCACAGACAGCAGAACTATGATAATTAATCATCACATTTTACTCTGACTGACAGCAGAACTATGATAATTAATCATCACATTTTACTCTGACTGACAGCAGAACTATGATAATTAATCATCACATTTTACTCTGACTGACAGCAGAACTATGATAATTAATCATCACATTTTACTCTGACTGACAGCAGAACTATGATAATTAATCATCACATTTTACTCTGACTGACAGCAGAACTATGATAATTAATCATCACATTTTACTCTGACAGACAGCAGAACTATGATAATTAATCATCACATTTTACTCAGACTGACAGCAGAACTATGATAATTAATCATCACATTTTACTCTGACAGACAGCAGAACTATGATAATTAATCATCACATTTTACTCTGACTGACAGCAGAACTATGATAATTAATCATCACATTTTACTCTGACTGACAGCAGAACTATGATAATTAATCATCACATTTTACTCTGACAGACAGCAGAACTATGATAATTAATCATCACATTTTACTCAGACAGACAGCAGAACTATGATAATTAATCATCACATTTTACTCTGACAGACAGCAGAACTATGAAATTAATCATCACATTTTACTCTCACAGACAGCAGAACTATGATAATTAATCATCACATTTTACTCTCACAGACAGCAGAACTATGATAATTAATCATCACATTTTACTCTGACTGACAGCAGAACTATGATAATTAATCATCACATTTTACTCTGACAGACAGCAGAACTATGATAATTAATCATCACATTTTACTCTCACAGACAGCAGAACTATGATAATTAATCATCACATTTTACTCTGACTGACAGCAGAACTATGATAATTAATCATCACATTTTACTCAGACAGACAGCAGAACTATGATAATTAATCATCACATTTTACTCTGACTGACAGCAGAACTATGATAATTAATCATCACATTTTACTCAGACTGACAGCAGAACTATGATAATTAATCATCACATTTTACTCTGACAGACAGCAGAACTATGATAATTAATCATCACATTTTACTCAGACTGACAGCAGAACTATGATAATTAATCATCACATTTTACTCTGACAGACAGCAGAACTATGATAATTAATCATCACATTTTACTCTGACAGACAGCAGAACTATGATAATTAATCATCACATTTTACTCAGACTGACAGCAGAACTATGATAATTAATCATCACATTTTACTCTGACAGACAGCAGAACTATGATAATTAATCATCACATTTTACTCAGACAGACAGCAGAACTATGATAATTAATCATCACATTTTACTCTGACTGACAGCAGAACTATGATAATTAATCATCACATTTTACTCTGACAGACAGCAGAACTATGATAATTAATCATCACATTTTACTCTCACAGACAGCAGAACTATGATAATTAATCATCACATTTTACTCTGACTGACAGCAGAACTATGATAATTAATCATCACATTTTACTCTGACTGACAGCAGAACTATGATAATTAATCATCACATTTTACTCAGACAGACAGCAGAACTATGATAATTAATCATCACATTTTACTCAGACAGACAGCAGAACTATGATAATTAATCATCACATTTTACTCAGACTGACAGCAGGACTACAATAATTAATCATCATATTTTACTCTTATAGACTGCAGAACTATGATAATTAATCATCACATTTTACTCTGACAGACAGCAGAACTATGATAATTAATCATCACATTTTACTCTGACTGACAGCAGAATTATGATAATTAATCATCACATTTTACTCTGACAGACAGCAGAACTATGAAATTAATCATCACATTTTACTCTCACAGACAGCAGAACTATGATAATTAATCATCACATTTTAATCTCACAGACAGCAGAACTATGATAATTAATCATCACATTTTACTCTGACAGACAGCAGAACTATGATAATTAATCATCACATTTTACTCAGACTGACAGCAGAACTATGATAATTAATCATCACATTTTACTCTGACAGACAGCAGAACTATGATAATTAATCATCACATTTTACTCTGACAGACAGCAGAACTATGATAATTAATCATCACATTTTACTCAGACTGACAGCAGAACTATGATAATTAATCATCACATTTTACTCTGACAGACAGCAGAACTATGATAATTAATCATCACATTTTACTCAGACTGACAGCAGAACTATGATAATTAATCATCACATTTTACTCAGACAGACAGCAGAACTATGATAATTAATCATCACATTTTACTCAGACTGACAGCAGAACTATGATAATTAATCATCACATTTTACTCTGACTGACAGCAGAATTATGATAATTAATCATCACATTTTACTCTGACAGACAGCAGAACTATGATAATTAATCATCACATTTTACTCTCACAGACAGCAGAACTATGATAATTAATCATCACATTTTACTCTCACAGACAGCAGAACTATGATAATTAATCATCACATTTTACTCTGACAGACAGCAGAACTATGATAATTAATCATCACATTTTACTCTCACAGACAGCAGAACTATGATAATTAATCATCACATTTTACTCTGACTGACAGCAGAACTATGATAATTAATCATCACATTTTACTCTCACAGACAGCAGAACTATGATAATTAATCATCACATTTTACTCTCACAGACAGCAGAACTATGATAATTAATCATCACATTTTACTCTGACTGACAGCAGAACTATGATAATTAATCATCACATTTTACTCAGACTGACAGCAGAACTATGATAATTAATCATCACATTTTACTCTGACAGACAGCAGAACTATGATAATTAATCATCACATTTTACTCAGACTGACAGCAGAACTATGATAATTAATCATCACATTTTACTCTGACTGACAGCAGAACTATGATAATTAATCATCACAGTTTACTCTGAAAGACAGCAGAACATATGATAATTGATAAACACATTTTACTCTGACTGACAGCAGAACTATGATAATTAAACATCACATTTTACTCTGACTGACAGCAGAACTATGATAATTAATCATCACATTTTACTCTGACTGACAGCAGAACTATGATAATTAATCATCACATTTTACTCTGACAGACAGCAGAACTATGATAATTAATCATCACATTTTACTCTGACTGACAGCAGAACTACGATAATTAATCATCATATTTTACTCAGACTGACATCAGAACTATGATAATTATTCATCACATTTTACTCTGACAGACAGCAGAACTATGATAATTAATCATCACATTTTACTCAGACTGACAGCAGGACTATGATAATTAATCATCACAGTTTAGTCAGACAGACAGCAGAACTATGATAATTAATCATCACATTTTACTCTCACAGACAGCAGAATTATGATAATTAATCATCACATTTTACTCTGACTGACAGCAGAACTATGATAATTAATCATCACATTTTACTCAGAATGATAGCAGAACTATGATAATTAATCATCATATTTTACTCTGACAGACAGCAGAACTATGATAATTAATCATCACATTTTACTCTGACAGACAGCAGAACTATGATAATTAATCATCACATTTTACTCTGACTGACAGCAGAACTATGATAATTAATCATCACATTTTACTCAGACTGACAGCAGAACTATGATAATTAATCATCACATTTTACTCTGACAGACAGCAGAACTATGATAATTAATCATCACATTTTACTCTGACTGACAGCAGAACTATGATAATTAATCATCACATTTTACTCAGACTGACAGCAGAACTATGATAATTAATCATCACATTTTACTCAGACTGACAGCAGAACTATGATAATTAATCATCACATTTTACTCAGACTGACAGCAGAACTATGATAATTAATCATCACATTTTACTCTGACAGACAGCAGAACTATGATAATTAATCATCACATTTTACTCTCACAGACAGCAGAACTATGATAATTAATCATCACATTTTACTCTCACAGACAGCAGAACTATGATAAATAATCATCACATTTTACTCTTACAGACAGCAGAACTATGATAATTAGTCATCACATTTTACTCTCACAGACAGCAGAACTATGATAATTAATCATCACATTTTACTCTGACTGACAGCAGAACTATGATAATTAATCATCACATTTTACTCTGACAGACAGCAGAACTATGATAATTAATCATCACATTTTACTCTGACAGACAGCAGAACTATGATAATTAATCATCACATTTTACTCAGACTGACAGCAGAACTATGATAATTAATCATCACATTTTACTCAGACTGACAGCAGAACTATGATAATTAATCATCACATTTTACTCTGACAGACAGCAGAACTATGATAATTAATCAACACATTTTACTCAGACTGACAGCAGAACTATGATAATTAATCATCACATTTTACTCTGACTGACAGCAGAACTATGATAATTAATCATCACAGTTTACTCTGAAAGACAGCAGAACAATATGATAATTGGTAAACACATTTTACTCTGACTGACAGCAGAACTATGATAATTAATCATCACATTTTACTCTGACTGACAGCAGAACTATGATAATTAATCATCACATTTTACTCTGACTGACAGCAGAACTATGATAATTAATCATCACAGTTTACTCAGACTGACAGCAGAACTACAATAATTAATCATCATATTTTACTCAGACTGACAGCAGAACTATGAGAATTAATCATCACATTTTACTCTTACAGACAGCAGAACTATGATAATTAGTCATCACATTAAACTCTCACAGACAGCAGAACTATGATAATTAATCATCACATTTTATTCTGACTGACAGCAGAACTATGATAATTAATCATCACATTTTACTCTCACAGAAAGCAGAACTATGATAATTAATCATCACATTTTACTCTGACTGACAGCAGAACTATGATAATTAATCATCACATTTTACTCTCACAGACAGCAGAACTATGATAATTAATCATCACATTTTACTCTCACAGAAAGCAGAACTATGATAATTAATCATCACATTTTACTCTGACAGACAGCAGAACTATGATAATTAATCATCACATTTTACTCTGACTGACAGCAGAACTATGATAATTAATCATCACATTTTACTCTGACTGACAGCAGAACTATGATAATTAATCATCACATTTTACTCAGACTGACAGCAGAACTATGATAATTAATCATCACATTTTACTCTGACTGACAGCAGAACTATGATAATTAATCATCACATTTTACTCAGACTGACAGCAGAACTATGATAATTAATCATCACATTTTACTCTGACTGACAGCAGAACTATGATAATTAATCATCACATTTTACTCTGACTGACAGCAGAACTATGATAATTAATCATCACATTTTACTCTGACTGACAGCAGAACTATGATAATTAATCATCACATTTTACTCAGACTGACAGCAGAACTATGATAATTAATCATCACATTTTACTCAGACTGACAGCAGAACTATGATAATTAATCATCACATTTTACTCAGACTGACAGCAGAACTATGATAATTAATCATCACATTTTACTCTGACAGACAGCAGAACTATGATAATTAATCATCACATTTTACTCTGACAGACAGCAGAACTATGATAATTAATCATCACATTTTACTCAGACTGACAGCAGAACTATGATAATTAATCATCACATTTTACTCTGACAGACAGCAGAACTATGATAATTAATCATCACATTTTACTCTGACTGACAGCAGAACTATGATAATTAATCATCACATTTTACTCTGACTGACAGCAGAACTATGATAATTAATCATCACAGTTTACTCAGACTGACAGCAGAACTACAATAATTAATCATCATATTTTACTCTCACAGACAGCAGAACTATGATAATTAATCATCACATTTTACTCTCACAGACAGCAGAACTATGATAATTAATCATCACATTTTACTCTGACAGACAGCAGAACTATGATAATTAATCATCATATTTTACTCTGACAGACAGCAGAACTATGATAATTAATCATCACATTTTACTCAGACAGACAGCAGAACTATGATAATTAATCATCACATTTTACTCAGACTGACAGCAGAACTATGATAATTAATCATCACATTTTACTCAGACTGACAGCAGAACTATGATAATTAATCATCATATTTTACTCTGACAGACAGCAGAACTATGATAATTAATCATCACATTTTACTCAGACTGACAGCAGAACTATGATAATTAATCATCACATTTTACTCTGACTGACAGCAGAACTATGATAATTAATCATCACATTTTACTCTGACAGACAGCAGAACTATGATAATTAATCATCACATTTTACTCTGACAGACAGCAGAACTATGATAATTAATCATCACATTTTACTATGACTGACAGCAGGACTATGATAATTAATCATCACAGTTTAGTCAGACAGACAGCAGAACTATGATAATTAATCATCACATTTTACTCTCACAGACAGCAGAATTATGATAATTAATCATCACATTTTACTCAGACTGAGAGCAGAACTATGATAATTAATCAACACAGTTTAGTCAGACTGACAGCAGAACTATGATAATTAATCATCACATTTTACTCTCACAGACAGCAGAACTATGATAATTAATCATCACATTTTACTCAGACTGACAGCAGAACTATGATAATTAATCAACACAGTTTAGTCAGACTGACAGCAGAACTATGATAATTAATCATCACATTTCACTCTGACAGACAGCAGAACTATGAGAATTAATCATCACATTTTACTCTTACAGACAGCAGAACTATGATAATTAGTCATCACATTAAACTCTCACAGACAGCAGAACTATGATAATTAATCATCACATTTTACTCTGACAGACAGCAGAACTATGATAATTAATCATCACATTTTACTCTCACAGACAGCAGAACTATGATAATTAATCATCACATTTTACTCTGACTGACAGCAGAACTATGATAATTAATCATCACATTTTACTCTGACTGACAGCAGAACTATGATAATTAATCATCACATTTTACTCACACTGACAGCAGAACTATGATAATTAATCATCACATTTTACTCAGACTGACAGCAGAACTATGATAATTAATCATCACATTTTACTCTGACTGACAGCAGAACTATGATAATTAATCATCACATTTTACTCTGACAGACAGCAGAACTATGATAATTAATCATCACATTTTACTCTGACTGACAGCAGAACTATGATAATTAATCATCACATTTTACTCAGACTGACAGCAGAACTATGATAATTAATCATCACATTTTACTCTGACTGACAGCAGAACTATGATAATTAATCATCACATTTTACTCTGACTGACAGCAGAACTATGATAATTAATCATCACATTTTACTCTGACAGACAGCAGAACTATGATAATTAATCATCACATTTTACTCAGACTGACAGCAGAACTATGATAATTAATCATCACATTTTACTCAGACTGACAGCAGAACTATGATAATTAATCATCATATTTTACTCTGACAGACAGCAGAACTATGATAATTAATCAACACATTTTACTCAGACTGACAGCAGAACTATGATAATTAATCATCACATTTTACTCTGACTGACAGCAGAACTATGATAATTAATCATCACATTTTACTCAGACTGACAGCAGAACTATGATAATTAATCATCATATTTTACTCTGACAGACAGCAGAACTATGATAATTAATCATCACATTTTACTCTCACAGACAGCAGAACTATGATAATTAATCATCACATTTTACTCTGACTGAAAGCAGAACTATGATAATTAATCATCACATTTTACTCTGACTGACAGCAGAACTATGATAATTAATCATCACATTTTACTCTCACAGACAGCAGAACTATGATAATTAATCATCACATTTTACTCTCACAGACAGCAGAACTATGATAATTAATCATCACATTTTACTCAGACTGACAGCAGAACTATGATAATTAATCATCACATTTTACTCTGACAGACAGCAGAACTATGATAATTAATCATAACATTTTACTCTGACAGACAGCAGAACTATGATAATTAATCATCACATTTTACTCTGACTGACAGCAGAACTATGATAATTAATCATCACATTTTACTCTGACAGACAGCAGAACTATGATAATTAATCATCACATTTTACTCAGACTGACAGCAGAACTATGATAATTAATCATCACATTTTACTCTCACAGACAGCAGAACTATGATAATTAATCATCACATTTTACTCTGACAGACAGCAGAACTATGATAATTAATCATCACATTTTACTCTGACTGACAGCAGAACTATGATAATTAATCAACACATTTTACTCTGACTGACAGCAGAACTATGATAATGAATCATAACATTTTACTCTGACTGACAGCAGAACTATGATAATTAATCATCACAGTTTACTCAGACTGACAGCAGAACTACGATAATTAATCATCACATTTTACTCTTACAGACAGCAGAAGTATGATAATTAATCATCACATTTTACTCTCAATGACAGCAGAATTATGATAATTAATCATCACATTTTACTCTGACTGACAGCAGAACTATGATAATTAATCATCACAGTTTACTCAGACTGACAGCAGAACTACAATAATTAATCATCATATTTTACTCTGACAGACAGCAGAACTATGATAATTAATCATCACATTTTACTCAGACTGACAGCAGAACTATGATAATTAATCATCATATTTTACTCTGACAGACAGCAGAACTATGATAATTAATCATCACATTTTACTCTGACTGACAGCAGAACTATGATAATTAATCATCACATTTTACTCAGACTGACAGCAGAACTATGATAATTAATCATCACATTTTACTCTGACAGATAGCAGAACTATGATAATTAATCATCACATTTTACTCAGACTGACAGCAGAACTATGATAATTAATCATCACATTTTACTCAGACTGACAGCAGAACTATGATAATTAATCATCAAATTTTACTCTGACGACAGCAGAACTACGATAATTAATCATCATATTTTACTCTGACAGACAGCAGAACTATGAGAATTAATCATCACATTTTACTCTTACAGACAGCAGAACTATGATAATTAATTATCACATTTTACTCTGACTGACAGCAGAACTATGATAATTAATCATCACAGTTTACTCAGACAGACAGCAGAACTATGATAATTAATCATCACATTTTACTCTCACAGACAGCAGAATTATGATAATTAATCATCACATTTTACTCTGACTGACAGCAGAACTATGATAATTAATCATCACATTTTACTCTGACTGACAGCAGAACTATGATAATTAATCATCACATTTTACTCTGACAGACAGCAGAACTATGATAATTAATCATCACATTTTACTCTGACAGACAGCAGAACTATGATAATTAATCATCACATTTTACTCTGACTGACAGCAGAACTATGATAATTAATCATCACATTTTACTCTGACAGACAGCAGAACTATGATAATTAATCAACACATTTTACTCTGACTGACAGCAGAACTATGATAATTAATCATCACATTTTACTCTCACAGACAGCAGAACTATGATAATTAATCATCACATTTTACTCTGACTGACAGCAGAACTATGATAATTAATCATCACATTTTACTCTGACAGACAGCAGAACTATGATAATTAATCATCACATTTTACTCAGACTGACAGCAGAACTATGATAATTAATCATCACATTTTACTCTGACAGACAGCAGAACTATGATAATTAATCATCACATTTTACTCAGACTGACAGCAGAACTATGATAATTAATCATCACATTTTACTCTCACAGACAGCAGAACTATGATAATTAATCATCACATTTTACTCTGACTGACAGCAGAACTATGATAATTAATCATCACATTTTACTCTGACAGACAGCAGAACTATGATAATTAATCATCACATTTTACTCAGACTGACAGCAGAACTATGATAATTAATCATCACATTTTACTCTGACTGACAGCAGAACTATGATAATTAATCATCACATTTTACTCAGACAGACAGCAGAACTATGATAATTAATCATCATATTTTACTCTGACAGACAGCAGAACTATGATAACTAATCATCACATTTTACTCTCACAGACAGCAGAACTATGATAATTAATCATCACATTTTACTCTGACAGACAGCAGAACTATGATAATTAATCATCACATTTTACTCAGACTGACAGCAGAACTATGATAATTAATCATCACATTTTACTCTGACTGACAGCAGAACTATGATAATTAATCATCACATTTTACTCAGACTGACAGCAGAACTATGATAATTAATCATCACATTTTACTCTGACTGACAGCAGAACTATGATAATTAATCATCACATTTTACTCTGACAGACAGCAGAACTATGATAATTAATCATCACATTTTACTCAGACTGACAGCAGAACTATGATAATTAATCATCACATTTTACTCTGACAGACAGCAGAACTATGATAATTAATCATCACATTTTACTCTGACAGACAGCAGAACTATGATAATTAATCATCATATTTTACTCAGACTGACATCAGAACTATGATAATTATTCATCACATTTTACTCTGACAGATAGCAGATCTATGATAATTAATCAACACATTTTACTCTCACAGACAGCAGAATTATGATAATTAATCATCACATTTTACTCTGACTGACAGCAGAACTATGATAATTAATCATCACATTTTACTCAGACTGACAGCAGGACTACAATAATTAATCATCACATTTTACTCTTACAGACAGCAGAACTATGATAATTAATCATCACATTTTACTCTGACAGACAGCAGAACTATGATAATTAATCATCACATTTCACTCTGACAGACAGCAGAACTATGATAATTAATCATCACAGTTTAGTCAGACAGACAGCAGAACTATGATAATTAATCATCACATTTTACTCTCACAGACAGCAGATTAATGATAATTAATCATCACATTTTACTCTGACTGACAGCAGAACTATGATAATTAATCATCACATTTTACTCTCACAGACAGCAGAATTATGATAATTAATCATCACATTTTACTCAGACTGACAGCAGAACTATGATAATTAATTATCACATTTTACTCTGACTGACAGCAGAACTATGATAATTAATCATCACATTTTACTCTGACAGACAGCAGAACTACGATAATTAATCATCATATTTTACTCTAGACTGACAGCAGAACTATGATAATTAATCATCACATTTTACTCTCACAGACAGCAGAACTATGATAATTAATCATCACATTTTACTCTGACAGACAGCAGAACTATGATAATTAATCATCACATTTTACTCTGACTGACAGCAGAACTATGATAATTAATCATCACATTTTACTCTGACAGACAGCAGAACTATGATAATTAATCATCACATTTTACTCAGACTGACAGCAGAACTATGATAATTAATCATCACATTTTACTCTGACAGACAGCAGAACTATGATAATTAATCATCATATTTTACTCTGACAGACAGCAGAACTATGATAATTAATCATCACATTTTACTCAGACTGACAGCAGAACTATGATAATTAATCATCACATTTTACTCTGACAGAAAGCAGAACTATGATAATTAATCATCACATTTTACTCTGACTGACAGCAGAACTATGATAATTAATCATCACATTTTACTCTGACTGACAGCAGAACTATGATAATTAATCATCACATTTTACTCTGACAGACAGCAGAACTATGATAATTAATCATCACATTTTACTCAGACTGACAGCAGAACTATGATAATTAATCATCACATTTTACTCTGACTGACAGCAGAACTATGATAATTAATCATCACAGTTTACTCAGACAGACAGCAGAACTATGATAATTAATCATCACATTTTACTCTGACAGACAGCAGAACTATGATAATTAATCATCACATTTTACTCTGACAGACAGCAGAACTATGATAATTAATCATCACATTTTACTCTGACTGACAGCAGAACTATGATAATTAATCATCACATTTTACTCAGACTGACAGCAGAACTATGATAATTAATCATCACATTTTACTCTCACAGACAGCAGAATTATGATAATTAATCATCACATTTTACTCTGACTGACAGCAGAACTATGATAATTAATCATCACATTTTACTCAGACTGATAGCAGAACTATGATAATTAATCATCATATTTTACTCTGACAGACAGCAGAACTATGATAATTAATCATCACATTTTACTCTGACAGACAGCAGAACTATGATAATTAATCATCACATTTTACTCTGACTGACAGCAGAACTATGATAATTAATCATCACATTTTACTCTGACAGACAGCAGAACTATGATAATTAATCATCACATTTTACTCAGACTGACAGCAGAACTATGATAATTAATCATCACATTTTACTCTGACAGACAGCAGAACTATGATAATTAATCATCACATTTTACTCTGACTGACAGCAGAACTATGATAATTAATCATCACATTTTACTCTGACTGACAGCAGAACTATGATAATTAATCATCACATTTTACTCAGACTGACAGCAGAACTATGATAATTAATCATCACATTTTACTCTGACTGACAGCAGAACTATGATAATTAATCATCACATTTTACTCTGACAGACAGCAGAACTATGATAATTAATCATCACATTTTACTCTGACTGACAGCAGAACTATGATAATTAATCATCACATTTTACTCTGACTGACAGCAGAACTATGATAATTAATCATCACATTTTACTCAGACTGACAGCAGAAATATGATAATTAATCATCACATTTTACTCACACTGACAGCAGAACTATGATAATTAATTATCACATTTTACTCTGACTGACAGCAGAACTATGATAATTAATCATCACATTTTACTCTGACAGACAGCAGAACTATGATAATTAATCATCACATTTTACTCTCACAGACAGCAGAACTATGATAATTAATCATCACATTTTACTCTGACAGACAGCAGAACTATGATAATTAATCATCACATTTTACTCTGACAGACAGCAGAACTATGATAATTAATCATCACATTTTACTCAGACTGACAGCAGAACTATGATAATTAATCATCACATTTTACTCTGACTGACAGCAGAACTATGATAATTAATCATCACATTTTACTCTCACAGACAGCAGAACTATGATAATTAATCATCACATTTTACTCTGACAGACAGCAGAACTATGATAATTAATCATCACATTTTACTCAGACTGACAGCAGAACTATGATAATTAATCATCACATTTTACTCTGACTGACAGCAGAACTATGATAATTAATCATCATATTTTACTCTGACAGACAGCAGAACTATGATAATTAATCATCACATTTTACTCTGACAGACAGCAGAACTATGATAATTAATCATCACATTTTACTCTGACAGACAGCAGAACTATGATAATTAATCATCACATTTTACTCAGACAGACAGCAGAACTATGATAATTAATCATCACATTTTACTCTGACAGACAGCAGAACTATGATAATTAATCATCACATTTTACTCTGACTGACAGCAGAACTATGATAATTAATCATCACATTTTACTCTGACAGACAGCAGAACTATGATAATTAATCATCACATTTTACTCAGACTGACAGCAGAACTATGATAATTAATCATCACATTTTACTCTCACAGACAGCAGAACTATGATAATTAATCATCACATTTTACTCTGACTGACAGCAGAACTATGATAATTAATCATCACATTTTACTCTGACAGACAGCAGAACTATGATAATTAATCATCACATTTTACTCTGACAGACAGCAGAACTATGATAATTAATCATCACATTTTACTCTGACAGACAGCAGAACTATGATAATTAATCATCACATTTTACTCTGACTGACAGCAGAACTATGATAATTAATCATCACATTTTACTCTGACAGACAGCAGAACTATGATAATTAATCATCACATTTTACTCTGACAGACAGCAGAACTATGATAATTAATCATCACATTTTACTCTGACTGACAGCAGAACTATGATAATTAATCATCACATTTTACTCAGACTGACAGCAGAACTATGATAATTAATCATCACATTTTACTCAGACTGACAGCAGAACTATGATAATTAATCATCACATTTTACTCTGACAGACAGCAGAACTATGATAATTAATCATCACATTTTACTCTGACAGACAGCAGAACTATGATAATTAATCATCACATTTTACTCTGACAGACAGCAGAACTATGATAATTAATCATCACATTTTACTCTGACTGACAGCAGAACTATGATAATTAATCATCACATTTTACTCTGACAGACAGCAGAACTATGATAATTAATCATCACATTTTACTCTGACAGACAGCAGAACTATGATAATTAATCATCACATTTTACTCTGACTGACAGCAGAACTATGATAATTAATCATCACATTTTACTCTGACTGACAGCAGAACTATGATAATTAATCATCACATTTTACTCAGACTGACAGCAGAACTATGATAATTAATCATCATATTTTACTCTGACAGACAGCAGAACTATGATAATTAATCAACACATTTTACTCTGACTGACATCAGAACTATGATAATTAATCATCACATTTTACTCTGACAGACAGCAGAACTATGATAATTAATCATCACATTTTACTCTGACTGACAGCAGAACTATGATAATTAATCATCACATTTTACTCTGACTGACAGCAGAACTATGATAATTAATCATCACATTTTACTCTGACTGACAGCAGAACTATGATAATTAATCATCACATTTTACTCTGACAGACAGCAGAACTATGATAATTAATCATCACATTTTACTCTGACAGACAGCAGAACTATGATAATTAATCATCACATTTTACTCTGACAGACAGCAGAACTATGATAATTAATCATCACATTTTACTCTCACAGACAGCAGAACTATGATAATTAATCATCACATTTTACTCTCACAGACAGCAGAACTATGATAATTAATCATCACATTTTACTCTGACAGACAGCAGAACTATGATAATTAATCATCACATTTTACTCTGACTGACAGCAGAACTATGATAATTAATCATCACATTTTACTCTGACTGACAGCAGAACTATGATAATTAATCATCACATTTTACTCTGACAGACAGCAGAACTATGATAATTAATCATCACATTTTACTCTGACTGACAGCAGAACTATGATAATTAATCATCACATTTTACTCAGACAGACAGCAGAACTATGATAATTAATCATCACATTTTACTCAGACTGACAGCAGAACTATGATAATTAATCAACACATTTTACTCAGACTGACAGCAGAACTATGATAATTAATCATCACATTTTACTCTGAAAGACAGCAGAACAATATGATAATTGGTAAACACATTTTACTCTGACTGACAGCAGAACTATGATAATTAATCATCACATTTTACTCTGACTGACAGCAGAACTATGATAATTAATCATCACATTTTACTCTGACTGACAGCAGAACTATGATAATTAATCATCACATTTTACTCTGACTGACAGCAGAACTATGATAATTAATCATCACATTTTACTCTGACTGACAGCAGAACTATGATAATTAATCATCACATTTTACTCTGACAGACAGCAGAACTATGATAATTAATCATCACATTTTACTCTGACAGACAGCAGAACTATGATAATTAATCATCACATTTTACTCTGACTGACAGCAGAACTATGATAATTAATCATCACATTTTACTCTGACTGACAGCAGAACTATGATAATTAATCATCACATTTTACTCTGACTGACAGCAGAACTATGATAATTAATCATCACATTTTACTCTGACAGACAGCAGAACTATGATAATTAATCATCACATTTTACTCTGACTGACAGCAGAACTATGATAATTAATCATCACATTTTACTCTGACTGACAGCAGAACTATGATAATTAATCATCACATTTTACTCTGACAGACAGCAGAACTATGATAATTAATCATCACATTTTACTCTGACAGACAGCAGAACTATGATAATTAATCATCACATTTTACTCAGACTGACAGCAGAACTATGATAATTAATCATCACATTTTACTCTGACAGACAGCAGAACTATGATAATTAATCATCACATTTTACTCAGACTGACAGCAGAACTATGATAATTAATCATCACATTTTACTCTCACAGACAGCAGAATTATGATAATTAATCATCACATTTTACTCTGACTGACAGCAGAACTATGATAATTAATCATCACATTTTACTCTGACAGACAGCAGAACTATGATAATTAATCAACACATTTTACTCAGACTGACAGCAGAACTATGATAATTAATCATCACATTTTACTCTGACAGACAGCAGAACTATGATAATTAATCATCACATTTTACTCAGACTGACAGCAGAACTATGATAATTAATCATCACAGTTTACTCAGACAGACAGCAGAACTATGATAATTAATCATCACATTTTACTCTGACAGACAGCAGAACTATGATAATTAATCATCACATTTTACTCTGACTGACAGCAGAACTATGATAATTAATCATCACATTTTACTCTCACAGACAGCAGAATTATGATAATTAATCATCACATTTTACTCTGACTGACAGCAGAACTATGATAATTAATAATCACATTTTACTCAGACTGACAGCAGAACTATGATAATTAATCATCACATTTTACTCACACTGACAGCAGAACTATGATAATTAATTATCACATTTTACTCTGACTGACAGCAGAATTATGATAATTAATCATCACATTTTACTCTGACAGACAGCAGAACTATGATAATTAATCATCACATTTTACTCTGACAGACAGCAGAACTATGATAATTAATCATCACATTTTACTCTCACAGACAGCAGAACTATGATAATTAATCATCACATTTTACTCTCACAGACAGCAGAACTATGATAATTAATCATCACATTTTACTCTCACAGACAGCAGAACTATGATAATTAATCATCACATTTTACTCTCACAGACAGCAGAACTATGATAATTAGTCATCACATTTTACTCTCACAGACAGCAGAATTATGATAATTAATCATCACATTTTACTCAGACTGACAGAAAAACTATCATAATTAATAATCACATTTTACTCTGACAGACAGCAGAACAATATGATAATTGGTAAACACATTTTACTCTGACAGACAGCAGAACTATGATAATTAATCAACACAGTTTAGTCAGACTGACAGCAGAACTATGATAATTAATCATCACATTTTACTCAGACTGACAGCAGAACTATGATAATTAATCATCATATTTTACTCTGACTGACAGCAGAACTATGATAATTAATCATCACATTTTACTCTGACTGACAGCAGAACTATGATAATTAATCATCACATTTTACTCAGACTGACAGCAGAACTATGATAATTAATCATCACATTTTACTCTGACAGACAGCAGAACTATGATAATTAATCATCACATTTTACTCAGACTGACAGCAGAACTATGATAATTAATCATCACATTTTACTCTGACAGACAGCAGAACTATGATAATTAATCATCACATTTTACTCTCACAGACAGCAGAACTATGATAATTAATCATCACATTTTACTCTGACTGACAGCAGAACTATGATAATTAATCATCACATTTTACTCTGACTGACAGCAGAACTATGATAATTAATCATCACATTTTACTCTGACAGACAGCAGAACTATGATAATTAATCATCACATTTTACTCAGACTGACAGCAGAACTATGATAATTAATCATCACATTTTACTCTGACTGACAGCAGAACTATGATAATTAATCATCACATTTTACTCTGACTGACAGCAGAACTATGATAATTAATCATAACATTTTAGTCAGACAGACAGCAGAACTATGATAATTAATCATCACATTTTACTCTGACAGACAGCAGAACTATGATAATTAATCATCACATTTTACTCTGACTGACAGCAGAACTATGATAATTAATCATCACATTTTACTCTGACTGACAGCAGAACTATGATAATTAATCATCACATTTTACTCTGACTGACAGCAGAACTATGATAATTAATCATCACAGTTTACTCTGAAAGACAGCAGAACAATATGATAATTGGTAAACACATTTTACTCTGACTGACAGCAGAACTATGATAATTAATCATCACATTTTACTCTGACTGACAGCAGAACTATGATAATTAATCATCACATTTTACTCTGACAGACAGCAGAACTATGATAATTAATCATCACATTTTACTCAGACTGACAGCAGAACTATGATAATTAATCATCACATTTTACTCTGACTGACAGCAGAACTATGATAATTAATCATCACATTTTACTCAGACAGACAGCAGAACTATGATAATTAATCATCACATTTTACTCAGACAGACAGCAGAACTATGATAATTAATCATCACATTTTACTCTGACAGACAGCAGAACTATGATAATTAATCATCACATTTTACTCAGACTGACAGCAGAACTATGATAATTAATCATCACATTTTACTCTGACAGACAGCAGAACTATGATAATTAATCATCACATTTTACTCTGACAGACAGCAGAACTATGATAATTAATCATCACATTTTACTCTGACTGACAGCAGAACTATGATAATTAATCATCACATTTTACTCTGACAGACAGCAGAACTATGATAATTAATCATCACATTTTACTCAGACTGACAGCAGAACTATGATAATTAATCATCACATTTTACTCTGACAGACAGCAGAACTATGATAATTAATCATCACATTTTACTCAGACTGACAGCAGAACTATGATAATTAATCAACACATTTTACTCAGACTGACAGCAGAACTATGATAATTAATCATCACATTTTACTCTGACAGACAGCAGAACTATGATAATTAATCATCACATTTTACTCTCACTGACAGCAGAACTATGATAATTAATCATCACATTTTACTCTGACAGACAGCAGAACTATGATAATTAATCATCACATTTTACTCTCACAGACAGCAGAACTATGATAATTAATCATCACATTTTACTCTGACAGACAGCAGAACTATGATAATTAATCATCACATTTTACTCTGACTGACAGCAGAACTATGATAATTAATCATCACATTTTACTCTGACAGACAGCAGAACTATGATAATTAATCATCACATTTTACTCTCACAGACAGCAGAACTATGATAATTAATCATAACATTTTACTCTGACTGACAGCAGAACTATGATAATTAATCATCATATTTTACTCTGACAGACAGCAGAACTATGATAATTAATCATCACATTTTACTCAGACATACAGCAGAACTATGATAATTAATCATCACATTTTACTCAGACAGACAGCAGAACTATGATAATTAATCATCACATTTTACTCAGACAGACAGCAGAACTATGATAATTAATCATCACATTTTACTCTGACAGACAGCAGAACTATGATAATTAATCATCACATTTTACTCAGACTGACAGCAGAACTATGATAATTAATCATCACATTTTACTCTGACAGACAGCAGAACTATGATAATTAATCATCACATTTTACTCTGACAGACAGCAGAACTATGATAATTAATCATCATATTTTACTCTGACAGACAGCAGAACTATGATAATTAATCATCATATTTTACTCTGACAGACAGCAGAACTATGATAATTAATCATCATATTTTACTCTGACAGACAGCAGAACTATGATAATTAATCATCACATTTTACTCAGACATACAGCAGAACTATGATAATTAATCATCACATTTTACTCAGACAGACAGCAGAACTATGATAATTAATCATCACATTTTACTCTGACAGACAGCAGAACTATGATAATTAATCATCACATTTTACTCAGACTGACAGCAGAACTATGATAATTAATCATCACAGTTTACTCAGACAGACAGCAGAACTATGACAATTAATCAACACATTTTACTCTGACAGACAGCAGAACTATGATAATTAATCATCACATTTTACTCAGACTGACAGCAGAACTATGATAATTAATCATCACATTTTACTCTGACAGACAGCAGAACTATGATAATTAATCATCACATTTTACTCTCACAGACAGCAGAACTATGATAATTAATCATCACATTTTACTCTGACTGACAGCAGAACTATGATAATTAATCATCACATTTTACTCTGACAGACAGCAGAACTATGATAATTAATCATCACAGTTTTACTCTGACAGACAGCAGAACTACGATAATTAATCATCACATTTTACTCTCACAGACAGCAGAACTATGATAATTAATCATCACATTTTACTCAGACTGACAGCAGAACTATGATAATTAATCATCACATTTTACTCTGACAGACAGCAGAACTATGATAATTAATCATCACATTTTACTCAGACAGACAGCAGAACTATGACAATTAATCAACACATTTTACTCTGACAGACAGCAGAACTATGATAATTAATCATCACAGTTTATTATCACAGACAGACAGCAGTCTGAATGCATATTTCCAGCTATAATTACATCAGCCGTGAGTGTGCTGTCTGTCAGACTTTTGCATTGAGGAGGCTTCTACAGTCCAAAATGGCACCCTATTCCCTATATAGTGCACTACTTTTGACTAGAACCCATTGGGCTCTGGTCAAAAGTAGTGCACTACATAAGGAACAGGCTGCCATTTGGGAAGCAGACCAGGCTACACTGAAGGCCATCGTGGCTGATTCAGGTTATTCCATGGGCCCTATCCTACAGATCCTACGATCACGTGAACCGGCTGTGTGATCTAGTCTGGATGACGTGCCTGGCTGGCTGTGTGATCTAGTCTGGATGACGTGCCTGGCTGGCTGTGTGATCTAGTCTGGATGACGTGCCTGGCTGGCTGTGTGATCTAGTCTGGATGACGTGCCTGGCTGGCTGTGTGATCTAGTCTGGATGACGTGCCTGGCTGGCTGTGTGATCTAGTCTGGATGACGTGCCTGGCTGGTTGTGTTAACTAGTCTAACTTGCCTGCCTGGCTGGTTGTGTTAACTAGTCTAACTTGCCTGCCTGGCTGGTTGTGTTAACTAGTTTGACTTGCCTGCCTGGCTGGTTGTGTTAACTAGTCTGACTTGCCTGCCTGGCTGGCTATGTGAACTAGTCTGGATCATTCATAGTCCCTTGGAGACCATCCTGGCTGATGGTTATCGAGCTAAGCCTCATCGACCTCCCTCTGGCTGTATCCCAAATGACACCCTATTTCCTATATAGTGCACTAGTGTTTAACCAGAGCCCATTGACTGATCCGTGATTCCACAGAGGGACCGGTGTGTGTGTGGCACTGGGGCGGCACTGGGGTGGCACTGGGGTGGCACTGGGGAGGTGGAGTCAAACAGAGTTGCCATAGCGGGTTAACGGGGTCACCTGCCGACACGGAGGAAAAGACAGACAGCAGGCCTGCTGGGTAGTTAGGGGAGGGGCTAACTATGATTGACAGCTTAGCCCTGCTGTAGCCCTCATGTAACTGGCCTCCACTAGGTTCTGTAGCTATAGAGCCAGTGGTAACTGACCTGATTCAGCTTATCAACCAGCTAATTATTTGGAGCTGAATGTGATATGTGGTTGTTTTACCTTAGTTAAAAGTCTCTCTGGATAAGAGTCTGCTAAATGACTACAATTAAATAAAAATAAAAAATTAATATTGCAATGAAAAGGAAGTATCATGTTGCAGGATATTTTGTATTTACATTTTACATTTTAGTATTCCCAGTATGCTAACTAAAATGGAAGTGCTGAACTATTTAGAAAGCTCAGGTAAGTGTTGTTTGGCAGGCAGGTGTTGAGCTGGCATATTCCACTGCCTATCTTGGCCAAAACGTCCTCTATTTCCTTTACTAGTGCCTGGCTGACAGAGAAAAGTAGCTTAGTGAACATTAGAGAGATTTAGGCCGGCTGGCTTGGAGCTTTGGCCTGCGTCCCAAATGGCACACTATTCCCTACATAGTGCACTACTTTAGACCAGAGTCCTATGAGCCCTGGTCAACAGTAGTGCACTACATAGGGAATAGGGTGCCATTTGGAACGCAGTCCAAAGCTCTCTCTGACTTCAGATCTGAAGTGTCTCCTCTCCCTCTCTGTAGTATTACATGCCTAGGGCCAGGTAACGGCAACAGAATGGGAATAAACCTCTGTGGACTATAATCCCATTTAAAGTGAGGCTGCCAGACTTTCGTATAATTTCAGCCAATAGTTTTGGAGGTGGTGCTCACGAGCAAAAACGGATCCCCGTTTTTTGTGTACTACGTCATCCCATCGTGTACTACGTCATCCCATCGTGTACTACGTCATCCCATCGTGTACTACATCATCCCATCGTGTACCTCGTCATCCCATCGTGTACTACGTCATCCCATCGTGTACCACGTCATCCCATCGTGTACTACGTCATCCCATCGTGTACTACGTCATCCCATCGTGCACTACGTCATCCCATCGTGTACCTCGTCATCCCATCGTGTACTACGTCATCCCATCGTGTACTACGTCATCCCATCGTGTACTACGTCATCCCATCGTGTACTACGTCATCCCATCGTGTACTACGTCATCCCATCGTGTACTACGTCATCCCATCGTGCACTACGTCATCCCATCGTGTACTACGTCATCCCATCGTGTACTACGTCATCCCATCGTGTACTACGTCATCCCATCGTGTACTACGTCATCCAATCGTGTACCTCATCATCCCATTGTGTACTACAGGGCCTTCAGAAAGTATTCATGCTCTTTGACTCATTCCACATGTTGTTGTGTTACAGCATAAATTCAAAATGGATTCAATCTCATCCATCTACACACAATACCGATAATGAGAAAGTGAAAGCATGTGTTTAGAACTGAAATACAGAAATATCTAATTTACGTAAGTATTCACACCCCTGAATCAATACTTTGTAGAAGCATCTTTGGCAGCGATTACAGCTGTGAGTCTTTCCGGGTAAGTCTCTAAGAGCTTTTCACAGCTGGATTATGCAACATTTTCCCATTATTCTTTTCAAAACGCTTCAAGCCCTGTCAAATTGGTTGTTGATCATTGCTACCATGACGACCACTTTCAGGTCTTGCCATAGATTTTTAAATAGATTTAAGTCAAAACTGTAACTAGGCAACTCAGGAACGTTCACTGTCTTCTTGGTAAGTAACTCCAGTGTAGATTTGAACCAGGTTTTCCTCTAGGATTTTGCCTGTGCTTAGCTCCATTCTATTTCTTTTTTATCCTTAAAAACTCCCCAGTCCTTAACGATTACAAGCATACCCATAACATGATGCAGCCACCACTATACTTGAAAATATGGAGAGTGGTATTCAGTAATGTGTTGTATTGGATTTACCACCAAACATAACCCGTTGCATTCAGGACAAAAAGTGAATCGCTTTGCCACATTTTTTGCAGAATTACTTTAGTGCCTTGTTGCAAACAGGATGCATGTTTTGGAATATTTTTATTCTGTACAGGCTTCCTTCTTTTCACTCTGTCATTTAGGTTAGTATTGTGGAGTAACTACAATGTCGTTGATCCATCCTCAGTTTTCTCCTATCACAGCCATTAAACTATGTAACTGTTTTAAAGTCACCATTGGCCTAATGGGGAAATCCCTGAACTGTTTCCTTCCTCTCCAGAAACTGAGTTAGGAAGGACGCCTGTATCTTTGTAGTGACTGAGTGCATTGACACACCAACCAAAGTGTAATTAATAACTTAACCATGCCCAAAGGGATATTTAATGTCTGCTTTTGTTTTTTACCCGTCTACCAATAGGTGCCCTTCTTTGCGAGGCATTGGAAAACCTCTCTGGTCTTTGTGGTAGAATCTGTGTTTGAAATTCACTGCTCGACTGAGGGTACAGAGATGAAGTAGTCATTCAAAAATCATGTTAAACACTATTATTGCACACAGAGTGAGTCCATGCAATTTATTATGTGACTTGTTAAGCACATGTTTACTCCTGCATTTATTCAGGCTTGCCATAACAAATGGGTTGAATACTTATTGACTCATTTCAGCTTTACATTTTTAATTAATTTATAACAATTTTGAAAAACATAATTCCACTTTGACATTATAGGGTATTGTCTGTAGGTCAGTGACAAAACATCTAATTTAAATCGTATGATACGTTACAATCCAATTCTTACAGTATGTTAAGATCCCGGAGAGCATCTTTATGAAAGGGATTCTCTCCACCACTGATATAAAAGCTGCATTCCAAATGCCATTCAATTTATAATGCACTATGTTTACTCAGGACCCTATGGGCTCTGGTCAAAAGTAGTGTGCTATATAGGGAATAGGGTGCCATTTGGGACATAATTCAAGAGCAGAGGTGGAATATGCTACAGAAAATGAGAGGAGAACATCCTGAAACAATTAGCTACAGTAGAGGAGGGATTAGCTACAGTAGAGGACGTTTTAGCTACTGAAGAGGAAGGATTAGCTACAGTAGAGGAGGGATTAGCTACAGTAGAGGAGGGATTAGCTACATTAGAGGAGGGATTAGCTACAGTAGAGGAGGGATTAGCTACAGTAGAGGACGTTTTAGCTACTGAAGAGGAAGGATTAGCTACAGTAGAGGAGGGATTAGCTACATTAGAGGAGGGATTAGCTACAGTAGAGGAGGGATTAGCTACAGTAGAGGAGGGATTAGCTACAGTAGAGGACGTTTTAGCTACTGAAGAGGAAGGATTAGCTACAGTAGAGGAGGGATTAGCTACAGTAGAGGAGGGATTAGCTACAGTAGAGGAGGGATTAGCTACATTAGAGGAGGGATTAGCTACAGTAGAGGAGGGATTAGCTACATTAGAGGAGGGATTAGCTACAGCAGAGGAGGGATTAGCTACAGTAGAGGAGGGATTAGCTACAGTACAGGAGGGATTAGCTACATTAGAGGAGGGATTAGCTACAGTAGAGGAGGGATTAGCTACAGTAGAGGAGGGATTAGCTACAGCAGAGGAGGGATTAGCTACAGTAGAGGAGGGATTAGATACATTAGAGGAGGGATTAGCTACAGCAGAGGAGGGATTAGCTACAGTAGAGGAGGGATTAGCTACAGTACAGGAGGGATTAGCTACAGTAGAGGAGGGATTAGCTACAGTAGAGGAGGGATTAGCTACATTAGAGGAGGGATTAGCTACAGTAGAGGAGGGATTAGCTACAGTAGAGGACGTATTAGCTACTGAAGAGGAAGGATTAGCTACAGTAGAGGAGGGATTAGCTACAGTAGAGGAGGGATTAGCTACAGTAGAGGAGGGATTAGCTACATTAGAGGAGGGATTAGCTACAGTAGAGGAGGGATTAGCTACAGTAGAGGACGTTTTAGCTACAGAAGAGGAAGGATTAGCTACAGTAGAGGAGGGATTAGCTACAGTAGAGGAGGGATTAGCTACAGTAGAGGAGGGATTAGCTACATTAGAGGAGGGATTAGCTACAGTAGAGGAGGGATTAGCTACAGTAGAGGAGGGATTAGCTACATTAGAGGAGGGATTAGCTACAGTAGAGGAGGGATTAGCTACAGTAGAGGAGGGATTAGCTACAGTAGAGGAGGGATTACCTACATTAGAGGAGGGATTAGCTACAGTAGAGGAGGGATTAGCTACAGTAGAGGAGGGATTAGCTACAGTAGAGGAGGGATTAGCTACAGTAGAGGAGGGATTAGCTACAGTAGAGGAGGGATTAGCTACAGTAGAGGAGGGATTAGCTACAGTAGAGGAGGGATTAGATACATTAGAGGAGGGATTAGCTACAGCAGAGGAGGGATTAGCTACAGTAGAGGAGGGATTAGCTACAGTACAGGAGGGATTACCTACATTAGAAGAGGGATTAGCTACAGTAGAGGAGGGATTAGCTACATTAGAGGAGGGATTAGCTACAGTAGAGGAGGGATGAGCTACAGTAGAGGAGGGATTAGCTACAGTAGAGGAGGGATTAGCTACAGTAGAGGAGATATTATCTATAGTAGAGGAGGGATTAGCTACATTAGAGGAGGTATTAGCAACAGTAGAGGAGGGATGAGCTACAGTAGAGGAGGGATTAGCTTTAGTAGAGGAGGAATTAGCTACAGTAGAGGAGGTATTATCTATAGTAGAGGAGGGATTAGCTACATTAGAGGAGGTATTAGCAACAGTAGAGGAGGGATGAGCTACAGTAGAGGAGGGATTAGCTACAGTAGAGGAGGGATTAGCTACAGTAGAGGAGGTATTATCTATAGTAGAGGAGGGATTAGCTACATTCGAGGAGGGAATAGCTACATTAGAGGAGGGAATATCTACAGTAGAGGAGGGATTAGCTACAGTAGAGGAGGGATTAGCTACAGTAGAGGAGGGATTAGCTACAGTAGAGGAGGGATTAGCTACAGTAGAGGAAAGGATTAGCTACAGTTCAGGAGGGATTAGCTACAGTAGAGGAGAGATTACCTACAGTACAGGAGGGATTAGCTACATTAGAGGAGGGATTAGCTACAGTAGAGGAGGGAAACACTACAGTAGAGGAGGGATTAGCTTCTGTAGAGGAGGGATTAGCTACAGTAGAGGAGGTATTAGCTATAGTGGAGGAGGGATTAGCTACAGTAGAGGAGGGATTAGCTACATTAGAGGAGGGATTACCTACAGTAGAGGAGGGATTAGCTAGAGTAGAGAAGGGAATAGCTACAGTAGAGGAGGTATTAGCTATAGTAGAGGAGGGATTAGCTACAGTAGAGGAGGGATTAGCTACAGTAGAGGGGGGATTAGCTACAGTAGAGAAGGGATTAGCTAGAATAGAGAAGGGATTAGCTACAGTAGAGGATGTATTAGCTATAGTAGAGGAGGGATTAGCTACAGTAGAGGAGGGATTAGCTACATTAGAGAAGGGATTACCTACAGTAGAGGAGGGATTAGCTACAGTAGAGGAGGGATTAGCTACAGTAGAGGAGGGATTAGCTTCTGTAGAGGAGGGATTAGCTACAGTAGAGGAGGTATTAGCTACAGTAGAGTAGGGATTAGCTTCAGTATTGGAGGGATTAGCTACATTAGGGAAGGGATTAGCTACAGTAGAGGACATTTTAGCTACAAAAGAGGAGGGATTAGCTACAGTAGAGGAGGGATTAGCTAAATTAGAGGAGGGATTAGCTACTGTAGAGGAGGGATTAGCTACAGTAGAGGAGGGATTAGCTATATTAGAGGAGGGATTAGTTACAGTTGAGGATGGATTAGCTACAGTTGAGGAGGGTTTAGCTACAGTAGAGGAGGGATTAGCTACAGTAGAGGAAGGATTAGCTACATTAGAGGAGGGATTAGCTACTGTAGAGGAGGATTACCTACATTAGAGGAGGGATTAGCTACAGTAGAGGAGGGAGTAGCTTCTGTAGAGGAGGGATTAGCTACAGTAGAGGAGGTATTAGCTACAGTAGAGTAGGGATTAGCTTCAGTAGAGGAGGGATTACCTACATTAGAGGAGGGATTAGCTACAGTAGAGGAGGGATTAGCTTCTGTAGAGGAGGGATTAGCTAGAGTAGAGGAGGGATTAAATACATTAGAGGAGGGATTAGCTACAGTAGAGATGGGATTACCTACATTAGAGGAGGGATTAGCTACAGTAGAGGAGGGAGTAGCTTCTGTAGAGGAGGGATTAGCTACAGTAGAGGAGGTATTAGCTACAGTAGAGTAGGGATTAGCTTCAGTAGAGCAGGGATTAGCTACACTAGAGGAGGGATTAGCTACAGTAGAGGAGGGATTAGCAACAGTAGAGGAGGGAATAGCTACATTAGAGGAGGGATTAGCTACAGTAGAGGAGGGATTAGCTACATTAGAGGAGGGATTAGCTACAGTAGAGGAGGGATTAGCTACATTAGAGGAGGGATTAGCTACAGTAGAGGAGGGTTTAGCTACAGTTGAGGAGAAATTAGCTACATTAGACTAGGGATTATCTACAGTAGAGGAGGGATTAGCTACAGTAGAGGAGGGATTAGCTACAGTAGAGGAGGGATTAGCCACATTAAAGGAAGGATTAGCACCTATAGAGGGGGGATTAGCTACAGTAGACGAGGGAATAGCTACAGTAGAGGAGGGATTAGCTAGAGTAGAGGGGGGATTAGCTACAGTAGAGAAGGGATTAGCTAGAGTAGAGGAGGGATTAGCTACAGTACAGGAGGGATTAGCTACAGTAGCGGAGGGATTAGCTACGCTAGAGGGAGGATTAGCTACAGTAGACGAGGGAATAGCTACAGTAGAGGAGGGATTAGCTAGAGTAGAGGGGGGATTAGCTACAGTAGAGAAGGGATTAGCTAGAGTAGAGGAGGGATTAGTTACAGTAGAGGAGGGATGAGCTACAGTAGCGGAGGGATTAGCTACAGCAGAGAAGGATTAGCTACAGTAGAGGAGGTATTAGCTACAGTAGAGGAGGTATTAGCTAGAGTAGAGGAGGGATTAGCTACTTTACAGGAGGGATTACCTACATAAGAGGAGGGATTAACTACAGTAGAGGAGGTATTAGCTACAGTAGAGTAGGGATTAGCTTCAGTAGAGGATGGATTAGCTACATTAGAGGAGGGATTAGCTACAGTAGAGGACATTTTAGCTACAGAAGAGGAGGGATTACCTACAGTAGAGGAGGGATTAGCTATATTAGAGGAGGGATTAGCTACAGTAGCGGAGGTATTATCTATAATAGAGGAGGGATTAGCTACAGTTGAGGAGGGTTTAGCTACAGTAGAGGAGGGATTAGCTACATTAGAGGAGGGATTAGCTACAGTAGAGGAGGGATTAGCTATATTAGAGGAGGGATTAGCTACAGTAGAGGAGGGATAATCTACATTAGAGGAGGGATTAGCTACAGTAGAGTCAGGATTAGCTTCAGTAGAGGAGGGATTAGCTACAGTAGAGGACATTTTAGCTACAGAAGAGGAGGGATTAGCTACAGTAGAGGAGGGATTAGCTACAGTAGAGGAGGGATTAGCTACAGTAGAGGAGGGATTAGCTACATTAGAGGAGGGATTAGCTACATTAGAGGAGGGATTAGCTACAATAGAGGAGGGATTAGCTACAGTAGAGGAGGGATTAGCTACAGTAGAGGAGGGATTAGCTACAGTAGAGGAGGTATTAGCTACAGTAGAGGAGGGATTAGCTACAGTAGACGAGGGATTAGCTACAGTAGAGGAGGGATTAGCTATATTAGAGGAGGGATTAGCTACAGTAGCGGAGGTATTATCTATAATAGAGGAGGGATTAGCTACAGTTGAGGAGGGTTTAGCTACAGTAGAGGAGGGATTAGCTACATTAGAGGAGGGATTAGCTACAGTAGAGGAGGGATTAGCTAAATTAGAGGAGGGATTAGCTACAGTAGAGGAGGGATAATCTACATTAGAGGAGGGATTAGCTACAGTAGAGTCGGGATTAGCTTCAGTAGAGGACATTTTAGCTACAGAAGAGGAGGGATTAGCTACAGTAGAGGAGGGATTAGCTACAGTAGAGGAGGGATTAGCTACAGTAGAGGAGGGATTCGCTACATTAGAGGAGGGATTAGCTACATTAGAGGAGGGATTAGCTACAATAGAGGAGGGATTAGCTACAGTAGAGGAGGGATTAGCTACAGTAGAGGAGGTATTAGCTACAGTAGAGGAGGGATTAGCTACAGTAGATGAGGGATTGGTCCATAATAATATGGTACAGAAACCTGCCCTCTTAAAAACATGTCATTGTCTCAAATCCTCTTTTCCGTTGCAACTTCATTTGAAGTTTGGATTATTGGAGATTGTCTGGGAGCCGGACATTGTGTCACGGATTCTGCCGAGGCTGCTCCTCCTCCTTGCTCGGGCAGGCTTCGGCGTTCGTCGTCCCCGGAGTACTAGCTACCGCCGATCGATGTTTCGGTGTTTGTCTTGTTTTATCTGGAGTAGTACACCTGTTGTCTATTATGTTTGATTGTTTAGCCTATAATTTCCCTTGTCTCATGTTTGCTATTTGTGTGTTATTGTTGTATGTCTAGTTGATGTTCGGCCTAGCTATTTCTCCATATTACGCATATGGTGTTTTTTTTCCCTCCAGTGTTGGAGACGTTTTTTTTTTGTGCGTTACGTTCAGTAACGTAGTCTACCTGATTCTCCGTGTCCTGCGTCTGACTTCACTCGCCGCGTACACATCACCTTTTGACAGAATAACACACCAACCATGGAGTCAGCAGGATCAGCGGTACCGACGGGGTCATTGGAGGAGCGCGTAAGCAGCCAAGACGCCATGATCCAGAGACTCGGAACCGCCATGCAGGATGTAATGGACACTTTGAGCCGATGGGAGAGAGGAGGTTTGCCCACACCTCCTCCAACAATACCACCACCATCGGCCAGACCCATCGTTCCATCTCTGGAGTCCAGTGGGATTCGGCTCTCGCTCCCGAGGGCTTATGATGGCACCGCGGCCGGGTGTCAGGGATTCCTGCTCCAAGTAGAGCTCTACCTGGCAACCATTCACCCGGCGCCCTCGGGATATGAGAGCGTGTCCGCCCTCATCTCCTGTCTGTCCGGCAAGGTCTTGGAGTGGGCCAATGCCGAATGGAGGGGAATAGACGCCGCCACCGTCAGTTATGCGGAGTTCTCCCGCCGCTTCAGGGCGGTTTTCGATCATCCCCCAGAGGGGAAAGCGGCGGGGGAGCGTCTGTTCCACCTCAGACAGGGGAAGAGGAGCGCACAGGAATTCGAACTGGATTTCCGGACTCTGGCGGCCAATGCGGGATGGAATGAGAGGGCCCTCATCGACCACTATAGGTGCAGCCTACGAGAGGACGTTCGCCGAGAGTTGGCCTGCAGGGACACCAACTTAAGCTTCGACCAGTTGGTGGACATGTCGATCCGTCTGGATACCCTGCTGGCTACCCGCGGACGTCTGGAGCTGGGGCCGTCCATTCCATCCCCCACCACCTCCGAGCCGAGCCCTATGGAGCTCGGAGGTGCTGGTGCTAGAGAGAGGAGGAGAGAGACCCGGAGAGAGGCCGTCCCCTGCACCAACTGTGGCCGTAGAGGACACACTGCTGTTCGGTGCTGGGGAGGGTCTCCTAGGGATCGAGGCAGCAGGTCACGCACTGATGAGTCATTCCAGGTGAGTACGCGCCCAACTCACCCAGAGCTCTCTGTTGTCCACTTGTGTATCCAAGTTGTGTTTCCCAAGGTTTCTTCTCACTCCCAGCATAAGGCGCTAGTCGATTCAGGCGCAGCTGGGAATTTTATTGATCGCAATTTCTGTTATAGGTTAGGGATTCCCCTCATACCAGTTGATGTGCCCTTCCATATCCATGCCCTAGATAGCCGCCCTTTGGGGTCGGGATTGATTAGGGAGGTCACGGCGCCACTTAAGATGAAGACGCAGGGGGGTCATGACGAAATTATACAATTGTATTTGATCGACTCTCCTGCGTTTCCCGTGGTGTTGGGGCTTCCTTGGTTAACTTCTCATGACCCCAACATTTCGTGGCAACAGAGGGCTCTCAGGGAGTGGTCTGATCAGTGTGTCGGGCGGTGTATAGGTGTTTCCGTTGGGGTGACAACGGTGGAAAGTCCGAACCAAATGCCCGCACTGCACATTCCTCCTGAGTATAATGATTTGGCACTCGTCTTCAGTAAGAAGAGGGCGACTCAATTACCACCTCATAGACAGGGGGATTGTGCGATAGACCTCCAGGCAGGCGCTGCACTTCCACGTAGTCATGTGTATCCTCTGTCTCAAGAGGAGACGGCGGCTATGGAGACATACATCGCCGAATCTCTGGGACAGGGATACATACGGCCTTCCACTTCTCCTGTGTCCTCGAGTTTCTTTTTTGTGAAGAAGAAAGATGGAGGTCTGCGCCCGTGTATTGATTACCGTAGTCTCAATCAGATTACCATTAAATGCACCCTCTGATTGCGAGTATGACGGAGTCATTACACGGAGCGCGCTTCTTCACAAAATTGGATCTCAGGAGCGCTTACAACCTGGTGCGCATTAGGGAAGGAGATGAATGGAAAACAGCATTTAGTACCACCTCGGGTCACTATGAGTATCTCGTCATGCCATACGGGTTAATGAATGCTTCTTCAGTCTTCCAATCATTTGTGGACGAGATTTTCCGGGATTTGCATGGACAGGGTGTAGTGGTGCATATTGACAACATTCTAATATACTCTGCTACACGAGCCGAGCATGTGGCCCTGGTGCGTCGGGTGTTGGGTAGGCTGTTGGAGCATGACTTGTATGTGAAGGCGGAGAAATGCCTGTTTTTCCAGGAGTCCATCTCCTTCCTGGGACATCGGTTGTCCGCGTCAGGGGTGGAGATGGAGATTGACCGCGTTTCAGCCGTGCGTAATTGGCAGACTCCTACCACGGTTAAGGAAGTGCAGCGGTTTTTGGGTTTTGCCAATTACTACCGGAGGTTTATCCGGGGTTTTGGACAGGTAGCAGCTCTCATCACCTCCCTGCTAAAGGGGGGCCCGGTGCGTTTGCAGTGGTCGGCTGAGGCGGACAGGGCGTTTAGACATCTGAAGGACCTGTTCACCTCGGTTCCGGTGCTGGCACATCCGGACCCCTCTTTGGCGTTCCAAGTGGAGGTGGACGCGTCAGAGGTGGGGATTGGGGCTGTACTGTCTCAACGCTCGGGCACGCCTCCTAAACTCCGTCCCTGTGCCTTTTATTCTAAGAAGCTCAGCCCGGCGGAACGTAATTATGACGTGGGGGACAGGGAGCTGCTAGCGGTGGTTCAGGCCCTAAAGGTGTGGAGGCATTGGCTTGAGGGGGCTAAACACCCTTTTCTCATTCTGACTGACCATCGTAACCTGGAGTACATCCGGGCAGCTAGGAGACTGAACCCTCGTCAGGCTAGGTGGGCCATGTTTCTGGCCCGGTTTGTCTTTAAGCTCACGTACATACCAGGGTCACAGAACGTTAAGGCAGATGCCCTGTCCCGGCGACATGACACAGAGGAGAGGTCCATTGAGCCCACTCCCATACTTCCGGAATCTTGTCTGGTGGCACCGGTGGTGTGGGAGGTCGATGCGGAGATTGAGCGGGCGTTACGTACCGACCCTACTCCTCCAGAGTGTCCGGAGGGGCGGAAGTACGTGCGCGCTCGAGATCCGTGATCGACTGATTTATTGGGCTCACACGTCACCCTCCTCCGGTCATCCTGGTATTGGCCGGACAGTGCACTGCCTTAGTGAGAAGTACTGGTGGCCAACCTTGGCTAAGGACGTGAGGGTTTATGTCTCCTCCTGCTCGGTGTGCGCCCAGTGTAAGGCGCCTAGACACCTGCCCAGGGGGAAGTTACAACCCCTACCCGTTCCACAACGGCCGTGGTCTCATCTATCGGTGGACTTTGTCACGGACCTTCCCCCCTCCCAGGGGAATACCACAATTTTGGTCGTTGTGGATCGGTTTTCTAAGGCCTGCCGTCTCATTCCCATGCCGGGTCTCCCTACTGCCCTACAAACTGCTGAGGCCCTGTTTACACACGTCTTCCGGCACTACGGGGTACCTGAGGATATAGTGTCTGATCAGGGTCCCCAGTTCACCTCTAGAGTCTGGAGGGCGTTTATGGAACGCTTGGGGGTCTCGATTAGCCTTACCTCGGGTTTCCACCCTGAGAGTAATGGGCAGGTGGAGAGAGTAAACCAGGATGTGGGTAGGTGTCTGAGGTCCTATTGCCAGGACCGGCAGGAGGAGTGGTCGGGGTATATCCCCTGGGCAGAGATAGCCCAAAACTCACTCCGCCACTCCTCCACTAACCTTACGCCTTTTCAGTGTGTGTTGGGGTATCAGCCGGTTCTGGCACCCTGGCATCAGAGCCAGATCGAGGCTCCTGCGGTGGATGAATGGTTTCGGCGCTCGGAGGAAACATGGAACGCTGTGCATGTCCATCTGCAGCGGGCTATTCGTAGGCATAAGGCGAGCGCCGATCGCCACCGCAGTGAGGGTCCAGTTTATGCACCTGGAGATCGAGTCTGGCTCTCGACTCGAAACCTGACCCTTCGCCTGCCCTGCCGGAAGCTGGGTCGGCGGTTTGTGGGGCCATTTAAAGTCCTGAGGAGATTGAACGAGGTATGCTACAGGTTACAACTGCCCAATGATTACCGCATTAACCCCTCGTTCCATGTGTCTCTCCTCAGGCCGGTGGTAGCTGGTCCACTCCAGGAGAATGAGATACGAGAGGCTCCTCCGCCCCCACTGGACATCGAGGGGGCTCCGGCGTACTCAGTCTGGTCCATCGTGGATTCGAGACGTCGGATGGGGGGTCTGCAGTATCTCGTGGAGTGGGAGGGGTACGGTCCGGAGGAACAGTGCTGGGTGCCTAGGAGGGACATCTTAGATCCCTCCCTCTTGACGGAGTTCCACCGGAGTCATCCAAATCGCCCTGCTCCGCGTCCTCCTGGCCGTCCCCGAGGCCGGGGTCGGCGCACGGCTGGGGCCGCACGTCAAGGGGGGGGTACTGTCAAGGATTCTGCCGAGGCTGCTCCTCCTCCTTGCTCGGGCAGGCTTCGGCGTTCGTCGTCCCCGGAGTACTAGCTACCGCCGATCGATGTTTCGGTGTTTGTCTTGTTTTGTCTGGAGTAGTACACCTGTTGTCTATTATGTTTGATTGTTTAGCCCATAATTTCCCTTGTCTCACGTTTGCTATTTGTGTGTTATTGTTGTATGTCTAGTTGATGTTCGGCCTAGCTATTTCTCCATATTACGCATATGGTGTTTTTCCCTCCAGTGTTGGAGACGTTTGTTTTGTGCGTTACGTTCAGTAAAGTAGTCTACCTGATTCTCCGTGTCCTGCGTCTGACTTCACTCGCCGCGTACACATCACCTTTTGACACATTGTTAAACAGGCCTTTTGCTAAATATTTGTCAGCGCAGTGTGATAATATTTTAATTCGTCCGTTTCCACTAGAATAAATTCTAAACTTTAATTGATCATTTTGGCCGGTGATTACTAGAGAATGGCCAACCACATTCAGATAATGCTTCAGTAGTAATTTGGGGCATGTGAAAACCAATTACATTCTGTATTAAATGCCTTGCATAAAGTCCACTTTAAACAAAAGATGAAGAATGAATTAAATAATTATACAGAGCATAATCTAAAAGGCTGTATTCCCTGAGGGGTTACGTGTTTGGAAAATGTCAACGGTCAGTTTTGTGATGACTCCGTCAAGAGGTATGGTAGCAGAACAAAGATTTCACAGGGTAATATTTCATCCAACGTTAGAAAAGGTTACTTTGAACAAAACTTGGAGTCAAGTTTTATCTGCAAAAGATCATTGCAAGGATTAGATAAAGTCCTACAAAAAGAACCCTTAAATTAGGAATTTAAGTAATTAGTATTCTAATAGATGTCTGTTCTGTTCTATTAAAATGTGCCTTACTGAACTTTTCCCTTTGCAAACTTCTTGCCAAAAATGGTTCTGCTCTGTCTGCTTACTTATTTGAGAGATTTATCTATTTCTATTCCCATGGAGCTGTCCAGAGTCGCCCGGCCAAAAATATGTGCCAGTAAAATTCATTACACAGAGCCTCATAACGATAGTCATTATTTGGAGTCATGTGCTTCTATCCGCTTAGCCAAAGAGCCAATTAGGGTGAACAACTGAACATTATCTGGCTCATTAGATGGTGGGAGACAAAACAAATGTTTCATTTCCATATGGAGACTGTTAGGACTCTTATGCAGGGTGATGGGGAACTGTTCCGTAGTTAGGTGGTACGAGGAGAACTGTTCCGTAGTTAGGTGGTACGAGGAGAACTGTTCCGTAGTTAGGTGGTAAGAGGAGAACTGTTCCGTAGTTAGGTGGTACGAGGAGAACTGTTCCGTAGTTAGGTGGTAAGAGGAGAACTGTTCCGTAGTTAGGTGGTACGAGGAGAACTGTTCCGTAGTTAGGTGGTAAGAGGAGAACTGTTCCGTAGTTAGGTGGTAAGAGGAGAACTGTTCCGTAGTTAGGTGGTACGAGGAGAACTGTTCCGTAGTTAGGTGGTACGATGGAGAGCTGTTCCGCAGTTAGGTGGTTCGATGGAGAGCTGTTACACAGTTAGGTGGTACGATGGAGAGCTGTTACACAGTTAGGTGGTTCGATGGAGAGCTGTTACACAGTTAGGTGGTACGATGGAGAGCTGTTACACAGTTAGGTGGTACGATGGAGAGCTGTTACACAGTTAGGTGGTACGTCTTTTCATCAATCCTTTCATACCAATTGAGAAATATTGTCAATTATTTATTCGGAACAGGTTAGATTGTTGATTATTTTTGTGAAATAAGTATCTAATATAATCTAATAAGTAAATAATTATCTATAGGACATAGAGTGCCATTTGGGAAATGACCAGGGAATTAGGATGTATTGGTTATTTTTAAAACAGGTGGTGTAGCCAAGCTTTCAGTGCTGCTAGTGTTACACATCTGACACAACCCTAATTGCTTCTGGTATTAAAGTATTGACCTTAGTTATTACTGGGGGATTCTGCTCACCGTCCTGAACATCAGGTAACACAACATAAGCCATTAAGGCAATAGAAAGGCAATCTACTACACATCTCTTGATCTCAGCTCGTCACACAGTTATCTCAGCTCGTCACACAGTTATCTCAGTTGAAATACCTGTCTCCAGTCAGACACTAAGACATTAGCATGCTCACACCAGAACACACTGGAATTCAATGGGACTTCATGGTTTAAATAACAGTTAGGTTCGACACACAGACACACAAATGCATGCACGGAGGCATGCACACACACACACACACAGACCACACACAAGAAAACACACACACACACACACGTCACACACACACACACGAAAACACAAACACGCTCACTCCCTACACACCCTAACCCACACCGTGATGCAGCAGCAGCAGAGGGGATGATTTATCCTCCCTGACAGGCTTACTAAACGGAGTTTGTGGCATCCATGAAACACAGCCAATCACAAGCAACAGCAGAGGCTGACAGGGGATTGCACTTTCTGTCCATGTGGCAAAGCAAGTGACACTGAACGACCCCGTAATCTCTTTCTCTCATCTGTGGAGGAAATGAACACTGCTGCAATTCTTCTTCTCTACAGTGTGTGTTCTCTAAAGTGGTGTGGAGACGACTACCAACAGAGCTAATACTGAGAGGAGAAGGTAAGGAAGGGAGGGAGAGGGATGGATGGAGAGAGAGAGAGAGAGAGAGAGAGAGAGAGAGAGAGAGAGGGAGGGAGGGAGGGAGGGACAACACTGGCACATCATGAAACATTACAGACCAAATCCACCCTGAATCACCACAACACTGGCACCCTCTTAGCATTTATTAGTCTGTAGTTTTGTTTTTGTATATTTAGCGTACAAATGTATTGCATTTCCAATTTAAAGAGACTAAACAACAAGTGATGTTATATTTATGGTACAGTGTTGCATATACACCTAGTAAAAACGCTTCTCTGCAGGAGAAGACAGATGTCATTGATATAAAAACATATTTTATAAGACTAATGTACACTACCAGTCAAAAGTTTGGTCTACTAATTCAAGGGTTTGTCTTTATTTTTACTATTTTCCATATTGTAGAATAATAGTGAAGACATCAAAACTATGAAATAACACATATGGAATCATGTAGTAACCATTTTTTTTTTTAAACACATCAAAAGTTTATTGTCCAAAACAATCTATTGATCAGTGGTAGTTTATAGTTCATTACAATCTATTGATCAGTGGTAGTTTATAGTTAATGACATTCTATTGATCAGTGGTAGTTTATAGTTAATGACATTCTATTGATCAGTGGTAGTTTATAGTTAATGACATTCTATTGATCAGTGGTAGTTTATAGTTCATTACATTCTATTGATCAGTGGTAGTTTATAGTTCATTACAATCTATTGATCAGTGGTAGTTTATAGTTCATTACATTCTATTGATCAGTGGTAGTTTATTGGCCATTACAATCTATTGATCAGTGGTAGTTTATAGTTCATTACAATCTATTGATCAGTGGTAGTTTATTGGCCATTACAATCTATTGATCAGTGGTAGTTTATAGTTCATTACAATCTATTGATCAGTGGTAGTTTATAGTTCATTACAATCTATTGATCAGTGGTAGCTTATAGTTCATTACAATCTATTGATCAGTGGTAGTTTATAGTTCATTATAATATATTGATCAGTGGTAGTTTATAGTTCATTACAATCTATTGATCAGTGGTAGTTTATAGTTCATTATAATCTATTGATCAGTTCAAATCACAGACACATCTCAACATCAACTTTTCAGAGGGGACTGTGTGAATCAGGCCTTCATGATCAAATTGCTGCAAAGAAACCACTGCTAAAGGACACCAATAAGAAGAAGAGACCTGATTGGGCCAAGAAATCTGTCCTTGTGGAAGCCAGATGACCTGGCCTCCACAATCCACCGACCCAACCCAATTGATATGGTTTGGGATGAGTCGGGCCACAGAGTGAAGGAAAAGCAGCCAACAAGTGCTCAGCATGTGGGAACTCCTTCAAGACTGTTGGAAAAGTATTCCAGGTGAAGCTGGTTGAGAGAATGCCAAGAGTGTGCAAAGCTGTCAACAAGGCAAAGGAAGAATCTCAAATTATAAATACATTTTGATTTGTTTAACACTTTTTTGGTTACTACATGATTCCATATGTGTTATTTAATAGTGTTGATGTCTTCACCATTATTCTACAATGTAGAAAATAGTAAAAATAAAGAAAAACCCTTGAATGAGTAGGTGTGTCCAAACTTTTGATTGGTACTGTATATTTGCAAGGAAAAGCCCATCTCACACTTTACAATTTGAATAAAAATATATTGCCATCCCAGCTTTAAACAGATCACTGGGAGAGATGCTGCCACCCCTGCTCTAAACAGATCACTGGGAGAGATGCTGCCACCCCTGCTCTAAACAGATCACTGGGAGAGATGCTGCCACCCCTGCTCTAAACAGATCACTGGGAGAGATGCTGCCACCCCTGCTCTAAACAGATCACTGGGACAGATGCTGCCACCCCTGCTCTAAACAGATCACTGGGAGAGATGCTGCCATCCCAGCTCTAAACAGATCAGTGGGAGAGATGCTGCCATCCCAGCTCTAAACAGATCAGTGGGAGAGATGCTGCCATCCCAGCTCTAAACAGATCACTGGGAGAGATGCTGCCATCCCAGCTCTAAACAGATCAGTGGGAGAGATGCTGCCATCCCAGCTCTAAACAGATCAGTGGGAGAGATGCTGCCACCCCTGCTCTAAACAGATCAGTGGGAGAGATGCTGCCACCCCAGCTCTAAACAGAGCACTGGGAGAAATGTCAACAGCACACTTCAAAAGTCATTACTTCAAACTGAAACCATGACAACCGTCTTCATCAACCTTCTGTAGTGCATTTTGTTTAGTTGTTTTCCGACAACTCTTTATTCAATATTCTGATGGAGCTTGTTACACTTGAGCCGACATACAATTTTCACCTCTTTGTTTCAATCAACATAGACCTTTTCCGCTCGCACACGCACACACACAGACACGCACACACAAACACACAATATTCAGCAGCAGTCTTTGGCCACCAGCACTGTGGAAGATCGGAGTGTGGGAGGTAACCAGAACAGGAAGAAATATGATTCAATCCCATTCTCATCTTTCTCTCTATAGTTATTCCCCCTGTGATCAGCTTCTGAAGTGGTTTTCTGTTGGCAAATGTGGCAAAGCTTCGGTAACAAATCACCAGCAGAAGCTGTGGCCTCTTGCTCACTCAATTCTCAACAATTGGATGTATCCCCCTGCTCATATGTTTTACTGGCAGTAACAGCAGCAGTCCCCTCAGCCATAGCAGGGTTTGACAAGGCACCAGGCCAGACTAGCCTGACACATCTAGTGTTACACCTCTAGTTCTACTCCTCTAGTTCTACAGGCCAGACCAGCCTGACATTTTTACATTTACATTTTAGTCATTTAGCAGACGCTCTTATCCAGAGTGACTTACAGTTAGTGAGTGCATACATTTTTTTCTTCTTCATACTAACACCTCTAGTTCTACAGCAGACCTTCTTTGTCTCTGTGGTGTGAACATACATCTCCCTGACCTTACATTACGCGTCTCAGCCATCACCCAACCCTCAGTACAGATCAGTAGGACAGTAAAAAGCATGAAAAGCATTTGATAAATTCAATATATCATTTATTATTATAAAATTATACATTTACATTTACATTTTAGTCATTTAGCAGACGCTCTTATCCAGAGCGACTTACAGGAGCAATTAGGGTTAAGTGCCTTGCTCAAGGGCACATTAACGTCATTTAGCAGACGCTCTTAGCCAGAGTGACTCACAAATTGGTGCGTTCACCCCTATAGCCAGTGGGATAACCACTTTACAATTGGGGGGTAGAAGGATTCCTTTATCCTATCCCAGGTATTCCTTAAAGAGGTGGGGTTTCAAATGTCTCCGGAAGGTGGTGAGTGACTCCGCTGTCCTGGCGTCGTGAGGGAGCTTGTTCCACCATTGGGGTGCCAGGGCAGCGAACAGTTTTGACTGGGCTGAGCGGGAACTATGCTTCCGCAGAGGAAGGGAGCCAGCAGGCCAGAGGTGGATGAGCGCAATGCCCTCGTTTGGGTGTAGGGACTGATCAGAGCCTGAAGGTACAGAGGTGCCGTTCCCCTCACTGCTCCATAGGCAAGCACCATGGTCTTGTAGCGGATGCGAGCTTCAACTGGAAGCCAGTGGAGTGTGCGGAGGAGGGGGTGACGTGAGAGAACTTGGGAAGGTTGAACACCAGACGGGCTGCGGCATTCTGGATGAGTTGTAGGGGTTTAATGGCACAGGCAGGGAGGCCAGCCAACAGCGAGTTGCAGTAGTCCAGACGGGAGATGACAAGTGCCTGGATTAGGACCTGTGCCGCTTCCTGTGTAAGGCAGGGTCGTACTCTCCGAATGTTGTAGAGCATGAACCTGCAGGAGCGGGTCACCGCCTTGATGTTGGCGGAGAACGACAGGGTGTTGTCCAGGGTCACGCCTAGGCTCTTCGCACTCTGGGAGGAGGACACAGCGGAGTTGTCAACCGTGATGGCGAGATCATGGAACGGGCAGTCCTTCCCCGGGAGGAAGAGCAGCTCCGTCTTGCCAGGGTTCAGCTTGAGGTGGTGATCCGTCATCCATACTGATATGTCTGCCAGACATGCAGAGATGCGATTCGCCACCTGGTTATCAGAAGGGGGAAAGGAGAAGATTAGTTGTGTATCGTCAGCGTAGCAATGATAGGAGAGACCATGTGAGGATATGACAGAGCCAAGTGACTTGGTGTATAGGGAGAAAAGGAGAGGGCCTAGAACTGAGCCTTGGGGGACACCAGTGGTGAGAGCACGTGGTGCGGAGACAGCTTCTCGCCACGCCACTTGGTAGGAGCGACCGGTCAGGTAGGGACGCAATCCAGGAGTGAGCCGCGCCGGAGATGCCCAGCTCGGAGAGGGTGGAGAGGAGGATCTGATGGTTCACAGTGTCAAAGGCAGCAGACAGGTCTAGAAGGACAAGAGCAGAGGAGAGAGAGTTAGCTTTAGCAGTGCGGAGAGTCTCCGTGACACAGAGAAGAGCAGTCTCAGTTGAATGACCAGTCCTGAAACCTGATTGGTTTGGATCAAGAAGGTAATTCTGAGAGAGATAGCAAGAGAGTTGGCTAAAGACGGCACGCTCAATAGTTTTGGAAAGAAAAGAAAGACGGGATACTGGTCTGTAGTTGTTGACATCAGTGGGGTCGAGTGTTGGTTTTTTGAGAAGGGGAGCAACTCTCGCTCTCTTGAAGACGGAAGGGACATGGCCAGCGGTCAAGGATGAGTTGATCAGCGAGGTGAGGTAGGGGAGAAGGTCACCGGAGATGGTCTGGAGAAGGGAGGAGGGGATGGGGTCAAGCGGGCAGGTTGTTGGGCGGCCTGCAGTCACAAGTCGCAGGATTTTATCTGGAGAGAGAGGGAGAAAGAAGTCAAAGCATAGGGTAGGGCAGTGTGAGCAGGACCAGCAGTGTCATTAGACTTAACAAACGAGGATCGGATGTCGTCAACCTTCTTTTCAAAGTGGTTGACGAAGTCATCCACAGAGAGAGAGGAGGGGGGGGGGGGATTCAGGAGGGAGGAAAATGTGGCAAAGAGCTTCCTAGGGTTAGAGGCAGATGCTTGGAATTTAGAGTGGTAGAAGGTGGCCTTAGCAGCAGAAACAGATGAAGAAAATGTAGAGAGGAGGGAGTGAAAAGATGCCAGGTCGGCAGGGAGTTTAGTTTTCTTCCATTTCCGCTCCGCTGCCCGGAGCTCTGTTCTGTGAGCTCGCAGTGAGTCATCAAGCCACGGAGCTGGAGGGGAGGACCGAGCCGGCCGGGAGGATAGGGGACACAGAGAGTCAAAGGATGCAGAAAGGGAGGAGAGGAGGGTTGAGGAGGCAGAATCAGGAGATTGGAGGGAGAAGGATTGAGCAGAGGGAAGAGATGATAGGATGGAAGAGGAGAGAGTAGTGGGAGAGAGAGAGCGAAGGTTGCGGCGGCGCATTACCATCTGTGTAGGGGCAGAGTGAGTAGTGTGGGAGGAGAGCGAGAGAGAAAAGGAAACAAAGTAGTGGTCGGAGACATGGAGGGGAGTTGCAGTGAGATTAGTAGAGGAGCAGCATCTAGTGAAGATGAGGTCAAGCGTATTGTCTGCCTTGTGAGTAGGGGGACGGTGAGAGGGTGAGGTCAAAAGAGGAGAGGAGTGGAAAGAAGGAGGCAGAGAGAAATGAGTCAAATGTGGACATAGGGAGGTTGAAATCCCCCAAAACTGTGAGGGGTGAGCCATCCTCAGGAAAGGAACTTATCAAGGCGTCAAGCTCATTGATGAACTCTCCAAGGGAACCTGGAGGGCGATAGATGACAAGGATATTAAGCTTAAATGGGCTAGTGACTGTGACAGCATGGAATTCAAATGAGGAGATAGACAGATGGGTTAGGGGAAAAATTGAGAATGTCCACTTGGGAGAGATGAGGATTCCTGTACCACCACCCCTCTGACCAGATGCTCTCGGGGTATGCGAGAACACATGGTCAGATGAGGAGAGAGCAGTAGGAGTGGCAGTGTTTTCAGTGGTGATCCATGTTTCCGTCAGCGCCAGGAAGTCGAGGGACTGGAGGTTGGCATAGGCTGGGATGAAGTCAGCTTTGTTGGCAGCAGAACGGCAGTTCCAGAGGCTGCCTGCGACCTGGAACTCCAGGTGAGGGGTGCGTGCAGGGACCACCAGGTTAGAGAGGCAGCAGCCGCGCGGTGTGGTGCGTTTGTGTAGCCTGTGCAGAGAGGAGAGAACAGGGATAGGCAGAGGCATAGTTGACAGGCTGTAGCAAATGGCTACAAAAATGCAGAGGAGATCGGAATGAAATGAGCTAAGCATCTGGGAGAGGAGAGAGCAGGGCCTCCCTCACCAAAAACTTCTACCTCAGAAACTAAAATTGTTTCACTGAACCACCCGAACAAAAACTCTCCCAACTTCCACCTTTAGAAATCAGAATTGTTGTGAACCACAGCGGTTCAATGTTTAAAGGAATAGACTCAACCCACTTTATTCAGCTAGCTAACTATGACACCATAGCTAACTAGCATGCTAGCATCCAATAACACACAGTTTAACACACAGTTTAGCACCAACACTTGGTCACAACAAACCACCAATAGTGTGTTAACTAGCTAACTAGCATGCTAGCATCCAGTAACACACAGTTTAGCACAAACACTTGGTCACAACAAACCACCAATAGTGTGATAACACACTAAACAGATCATTCGTGTCTGTGTCAAGTTCCTTTCATGACGCAGCAATGATTCAACGTTGGCTAGCTAGGACAAGTATATTGTATTTAGCTACTACAGTACAGTTAGCTGGTCGTGTTGGGTAGCTAATGCCACTCAACACAAAGGGTGCTGAGTGGCATTAGAAATCCAAGTCCAGGCACTCGTGTGGGTTTGATAGTTAAAAAGCATTTATTGTGTGGGCTACATCAGTGTTTCCCAACTACAGTCTTCCAGTACCCCCAACAGCCCAACTCCAGTCTTCCAGTACCCCCAACAGCCCAACTCCAGTCTTCCAGTACCCCCAACAGCCCAACTCCAGTCTTCCACTACCCCCAACAGCCCAACTCCAGTCTTCCACTACCCCCAACAGCCCAACTCCAGTCTTCCACTACCCCCAACAGCCCAACTCCAGTCTTCCACTACCCCCAACAGCCCAACTCCAGTCTTCCACTACCCCCAACAGCCCAACTCCAGTCCTCCAGTCCCCCCAACAGCCCAACTCCAGTCCTCCAGTACCCCCCAACAGCCCAACTCCAGTCCTCCGGTACCCCCCCAACAGCCCAACTCCAGTACCCCAACAGCCCAACTCCAGTCCTCCAGTACCCCCAACAGTAAACATGTTTATTTTAGCCCTGAACAAGCACACCTGATTAAACTAATCACTAAGCCCTTAATGAGTTGAATCAGGTGTTTTTGCCAGGGCTGCAACAAAAATGTCTACAGTTGGGGGTGCTGGAAGAGTTGGGAAACACTGGGCTAAGTCATTATTAAAACACACCAAGGCCTTCATCAGGGTGTCAGAAACAAAGTGTAGGAGAAGCAACTCAATAGCCTTGACACACCTGTGTCAGGTGATCCCAGGTAATTAATTAGCCTTGACACACCTGTGTCAGGTGATCCCAGGTAATTAAATATTCTTGACACACCTGTGTCAGGTGATCCCAGGTAATTAAATATTCTTGACACACCTGTGTCAGGTGATCAAAGGTAATTAAATAGCCTTGACGCACCTGTGTCAGGTGATCCCAGGTAATTAATTAGCCTTGACACACCTGTGTCAGGTCATCCCAGGTAATTAAATAGCCTAGACACACCTGTGTCTAGGTGATCCCAGGTAATTAAATAGCCTTGACACACCTGTGTCAGGTGATTACAGGTAATTAAATAGCCTTGACATACCTGTGTCAGGTGATCCTAGGTAATTAAATAGCCTTGACACACCTGTGTCAGGTGATCACAGGTAATTAAATAGCTTTGACACACCTGTGTCAGGTGATCCCAGGTACTTCATCTATTGGCCACTAGGGGCCTGCATAATAACAGCAACAACAAATCAATCACATTATATCATCACCAAAAAAAGAGCATCAAATGAACCATATACAATGCATACAGCTTGTGTTTGTTTCTGTTCAACCAAACAAGATTGTCTGGTTTATCTTCAAGAAGACGGTGTTCCAGAGCAGAGAGGTGGTCGTTCAGTTTCTCAAGCCTGATGACAATTGTCCACAGACAGAGAATATTCTCTCCACGAATGCTTAGGATGCAGTGGTAGAAACCAGACCCAGTGCCAAAGGCCACAGCTTTGGATAAACAGCCATCCTTGCCTGTCAGAACTGGAGAGGTGACTCTGTCCCCCTTTACCTCTTCCAGGTATTTCCACAGCTCACACGGGGCACTGAACGCCCTGCCAGCTTGACCCTTCGTCTGGATAGTAACCTCAGACACAATCTTTGATGTGAGGAGGCACTGGTTGAGATGCTTGCTGGATCCATCGTGCTGGCATCTTCCTGGGGTCCTGCTGCGCCACGGCTGTACTCTCTGATTTGCTGAAACACAAAAAACTCTGCTTCGCTCATCAGTGGCTCCATCTTTGTTGAGCGACGTGCCAGAGACACACTTGGGTCCATCAGGCAAGCTGCTGCAGGGGTTGGATCGAAGTTGGCTGCCAGAGGAGTCAGTATGCATGCAAAGCGCTCACGCAGTGACTTCAGGAGGACCTGTGCTAACTGTTTTGCAGAAGTTGACTGCAAGTGTGCCTCAAGGTTGAGAAAGCTGTCAGTTTGAAGTTGGTCGGTGTGGATTGCGAATTGCAACTTCACAAGCTGTTCTAGCTTGGCCCAGTCACGCTCCATGCTCGTCCTGGGATTTATTCCCTGTTAGCTAGTGGTAGCTAGTGATGCTCAAACTAGGCCTATTTGAAACATCGTCATCTACTGGCAGCATTTACCCACCAGATTCAGAAGCTTAAAAACCCTATTAGAAAAAAAGCTTGAAAACCTCATTTGATTTTTACCCAAAGTTTAGAATAAAGAAACTCAATCTAAACATAATTTATGATGGTTTTTATTTTAGTTAGTTTTGCAGTCAAAGATAATAGTTTCAGAATAGTTGTAATTTTTAAAATGTTGAAACCTTTTCAGTTTACTACTTTTTTTTAAACATTTTAATTGTTATCTTGTTTCAGTTTTCGTTCAGAACCTTGCCACATATCATAAACGAGTTGGAATTAACTTTGTTAAAAGAACAATACATTTAGCAGAAAAATGATACCAGAACAATACATTTAGCAGAAAAATGATACCAGAACAATACATTTAGCAGAAAAATGATACCAGAACAATACATTTAGCAGAAAAATGATACCAGAACAATATCCCCGTTATTGTTCCTTATTATACGCTTCCAAAACAATGATAGCATTTGTCTTCATGAATTTTCTCTGTAAAAAAATACTGTAGTGAATTAGCTGGCTGGTGGATGTGGTTCGATATGGCGCATTCAAAGTAGAACGTCCCCATTAATAAACGATGGATATGTTTCTGTTTTCCAGCGGCAAAATGTAAAACTATGCAAATTGAATTATGCAAATTGCCACAATATTGTATATTTTCAGAATGATCTCAGCTAATACAGCTAATACAAGCAGGCGTGTAAATAACAAGAAAGGTTAAACCGTTGCAGCCCTCTGCTTCCCTCATCTCCCTCCCCACTCCACTCTTCAGCCCTACATACGTGTTTAGAAAGACAGGGACAAAGAAAATGCAGATTAGAAATTGTATTTTGCGCTGGGCAGAAAAGCAGCCTGAAAACGTGAAGCCTCGGAGAGAGAGGGAGGAACTAAGTAGCTAGAGTGAGGAGGAAATGGGAAATAAAAAATTATGCTCATTTCACATTCAGAATGTAAAGTCTGTTTTGTGTTGACGAGAAATATGTAGCCTTTGAACAAACAAAGAACCAAAGGCTAAAGTAGCATACCAAGTAGAGTATCAAGTAGCATCCCACGTAGAATATACAGTGCCTTGCAGAATAATTCATCACTCTTGGCATTTTTCCTATTTTGTTGCATTACAACCTGTAATTTAAATGGATTTTTATTTGGATTTCATGTAATGGACAAATTGGTGAAATGAAATGAAAAAAATAACTTGTTTCAAAACATTATAAAAAATAAATAACGGAAAAGTGGTGTGTGCATACAGTGAGGGAAAAAAGTATTTGATCCCCTGCTGATTTTGTACGTTTGCCCACTGACAAAGAAATGATCAGTCTATAATTTTAATAGTAGGTTTATTTGAACAGTGAGAGACAGAATAACAACAAAAAAATCCAGAAAAACGCATGTCAAAAATGTTATGAATTGATTTGCATTTTAATGAGGGAAATAAGTATTTGACCCCTTCTCAATCAGAAAGATTTCTGGCTCCCAGGTATCTTTTATACAGGTAACGAGCTGAGATTAGGAGCACACTCGGTGAGGAATCAGCCCAGAACTACACGGGAGGATCTTGTAAATGATCTCAAGGCAGCTGGGACCATAGTCACCAAGAAAACAATTGGTAACACACTACGCCATGAAGGACTGAAATCCTGCAGCGCCCGCAAGGTCCCCCTGCTCAAGAAAGCAAATATACATGCCCGTCTGAAGTTTGCCAATGAACATCTGAATGATTCAGAGGAGAACTGGGTGAAAGTGTTGTGGTCAGATGAGACCAAAATGGAGCTCTTTGGCATCAACTCAACTCGCCGTGTTTGGAGGAGGAATGCTGCCTATGACCCCAAGAACACCATCCCCACCGTCAAACATGGAGGTGGAAACATTATGCTTTGGGGGTGTTTTTCTGCTAAGGGGACAGGACAACTTCACCGCATCAAAGGGACGATGGACGGGGCCATGTACCGTCAAATCTTGGGTGAGAAGCTCCTTCCCTCAGCCAGGGCATTGAAAATGGGTCGTGGATGGGTATTCCAGCATGACAATGACCCAAAACACATGGCCAAGGCAACAAAGGAGTGGCTCAAGAAGAAGCACATTAAGGTCCTGGAGTGGCCTAGCCAGTCTCCAGACCTTAATCCCATAGAAAATCTGTGGAGGGAGCTGAAGGTTCGAGTTGCCAAACATCAGCCTCGAAACCTTAATGACTTGGAGAAGATCTGCAAAGAGGAGTGGGACAGAATCCCTCCTGAGATATGTGCAAACCTGGTGGCCAACTACAAGAAACGTCTTACCTCTGTGATTGCCAACAAGGGTTTTGCCACCAAGTACTAAGTCCTGTTTTGCAGAGGGGTCAAATACTTATTTCCCTCTTTAAAATGGAAATCAATTTATAACATTTTTGACATGCGTTTTTCTGGATTTTTTTGTTGTTATTCTGTCTCTCACTGTTCAAATAAACCTACCATTAAAATTATAGACTGATCATGTCTTTGTCAGGGGATCAAACGTACAAAATCAGCAGGGGATCAAATACTTTTTTCCCTCACTGTATGTATTCCACCCCTTTTGCTATGAAGCCCCTAAATAAGATCTGGTGCAACCAATTACCTTCAGAAGTCACACAATTAGTTAAATAAAGTCCACCTGTGTGCAATCTAAGTGTCAGATGATCTGTCACATGATCTCAGTATATATACACCTGTTCTGAAAGGCCCCAGAGTCTGCAATACCACTAAGCAAGGGGCACCACCAAGCAAGTGGCACCATCAAGACAAAGGAGCACTCCAAACAGGTCAGGGACAAAGTTGTGGATAAGTACAGATCAGGGTTGGGTTATAAAAAAATATCAGAAACTTTGAACATCCCACGGAGCACCATTAAATCCATTATTAAAAAATGGAAAGAATATGGCACCACAACAAACCTGCCAAGAGAGGGCCGCCTTCCAAAACTCATGGAACAGGCAAGGAGGGCATTAATCAGAGAGGCAACAAAGACACCAAAGATAACCCTGAAGGAGCTGCAAAGCTCCAAAGCGGAGATTGGAGTATCTGTCCATAGGACCACTTTAAGCCGAAAACTCCACAGAGCTGGGCTTTACGGAAGAGTGGCCAGAAAAAAGCCATTGCTTCAAGAAAAAGCAAACACGTTTGGTGTTTGCCAAAAGGCATGTGGGAGACTCCCCAAACATATGAAAGAAGGTACTCTGGTCAGATGAGACTAAAATTGAGCTTTTTGGCCATCAAGGAAAACGCTATGTCGGGCGCAAACACAACACCTCTCATCACCCCTGCCACCACCATGCTTCACTGTGGGGATGTTTTTCATCGGCAGGGACTGGGAAACTGGTCAGAATTGAAGGAATGATGGATGGCGCTAAATACAGGGAAATTATTGAGGGAAACCTGTTTCAGTCTTCCAGAGATTTGAGACTGGGACGGAGGTTCACCTTCCAGACAATGACCCTAAGCATACTGCTAAAGCAACACTTGAGTGGTTTAAGGGGACACATTTAAATGTCTTGGAATGGCCTAGTCAATGCCCAGACCTCAATCCAATTGAGAATCTGTGGTATGACTTAAAGATTGCTGTACACCAGCAGAACCCATCCAACTTGAAGGAGCTGGAGCAGTTTTGCCTTGAAGAATGGGCAAAAATCCCAGTGGCTAGATGTGCCAAGCTTATAGAGACATACCCCAAGAGACTTGCAGCTGTAATGGCTGCAAAAGGTCGCTCTACAAAGTATTGACTTTGGGGGGGGGTGAATAGTTATGCACGCTCAAGTTTTCTGTTTTTTTGTCTTATTTCTTGTTTGTTTCACAAGAAAAAATATTTAGCATCTTCAAAGTGGTAGGCATGTTGTGTAAATCAACTGATACAACCCCCCCAAAAAATCTATTTTAATTCCAGGTTGTAAGGCAACAAAATAGGAAAAATGCCAAGGGGGGTGAATACTTTCGCAAGCCACTGTACACACAAACAAAGCAGCTAATACACAGTTAATAAATTAAGTTGTAACAATTCACTATACCAGTAAAAAGCATGAGCTGACGCAAACTCCAAAATGTGCTGACTAACTTCTTCTTCTTCTTCTTCTTCTTCTTCTTCTTCTTCTTCTTCTTCTTCTTCTTCTTCTTCTTCTTCTTCTTCTTCTTCTTCTTCTTCTTCTTCTTCTTCTTCTTCTTCTTCTTCCTTTCTTTCTTCTAACCTTTAGAGTGTCTTACTTTCTTTCTTTTCATACATTCACCAAATACATCTCCATTGTTGCAACATAACATTTGTGGTTCGGTTGCATCAACGTTGCACAGCCCTAAAGCATGATCATAATATCCCAAGGATCTTGAACAACATTGTGTGAAGTTGCATCATGAATGTGTCGTCACTCATCAATTATCCGGGCACCACAACTGCACAGTGAATGACAATTAGCTGACTAGTGAGCTCACTACCTTTGTGCAGTGTCCAGGAGTTGGAAGATTTGTTTTCTGCTGCACATCTAAACCGTTTCACTGTTTTATCAGCAGCAGGATCCAGCTCAGAGCCCAGCATTAGATCAGACATACAAGTATTACAGAGTTTTTTTTTTTTACAACTTTCCCATCATACATTTGTAACCTGCAAAAAGCTACATTTGTTACATTTGTAACCTGTAATTTTATCAAAATGTTATTTTGGTGTCATACTTACAGTGGGAAAAAAAGTATTTAGTCAGCCACCAATTGTGCAAGTTCTCCCACTTAAAAAGATGAGAGAGGCCTGTAATTTTCATCATAGGTACACATCAACTATGACAGACAAAATGAGATTTTTTTTTACAGAAAATCACATTGTAGGATTTTTAATGAATTTATTTGCAAATTATGGTGGAAAATAAGTATTTGGTCAAAAACAAAAGTTTCTCAATACTTTGTTATATACCCTTTATTGGCAATGACACAGGTCAAACGTTTTCTGTAAGTCTTCACAAGGTTTTCACACACTGTTGCTGGTATTTTGGCCCATTCCTCCATGCAGATCTTCTCTAGAGCAGTGATGTTTTGGGGCTGTCGCTGGGCAACACGGACTTTCAACTCCCTCCAAAGATTTTCTATGGGGTTGAGATCTGGAGACTGGCTAGGCCACTCCAGGACCTTGAAAAGCCACTCCTTCGTTGCCCGGGCGGTGTGTTTGGGATCATTGTCATGCTGAAAGACCCAGCCACGTTTCATCTTCAATGCCCTTGCTGATGGAAGGAGGTTTTCACAAAAAATCTCACGATACATGGCCCCATTCATTCTTTCCTTTACACGGATCAGTCGTCCTGGTCCCTTTGCAGAAAAACAGCCCCAAAGCATGATGTTTCCACCCCCATGCTTCACAGTAGGTATGGTGTTCTTTGGGTGCAACTCAGCATTCTTTGTCCTCCAAATACGACAAGTTGAGTTTTTACCAAAAGTTCTATTTTGGTTTCATCTGACCATATGACATTCTCCCAATCCTCTTCTGGATCATCCAAATGCACTCTAGCAAACTTCAGACGGGCCTGGACATGTACTGGCTTAAGCAAGGGGACACGTCTGGCACTGCAGGATTTGAGTCCCTGGCGGCATAGTGTGTTACTGATGGTAGGCTTTGTTACTTTGGTCCCAGCTCTCTGCAGGTCATTCACTAGGTCCCCCCGTGTGGTTCTGGGATTTTTGCTCACCGTTCTTGTGATCATTTTGACCCCACGGGGTGAGATCTTCGTGGAACCCCAGATCGAGGGAGATTATCAGTGGTCTTGTATGTCTTCCATTTCCTAATAATTGCTCCCACAGTTGATTTCTTCAAACCAAGCTGCTTACCTATTGCAGATTCAGTCTTCCCAGCCTGGTGCAGGTCTACAATTTTGTTTCTGGTGTGCTTTGACAGCTCTTTGGTCTTGGCCATAGTGGAGTTTGGAGTGTGACTGTTTGAGGTTGTGGACAGGTGTCTTTTATACTGATAACAAGTTCAAACAGGTGCCATTAATACAGGTAACGAGTGGAGGACAGAGGAGCCTCTTAAAGAAGAAGTTACAGGTCTGTGAGAGCCAGAAATCTTGCTTGTTTGTAGGTGACCAAATACTAATTTTCCACCATAATTTGCAAATAAATTCATTAAAAATCCTACAATGTGATTTTCTGGATTTTTTTCTCTCAATTTGTCTGTCATAGTTGACGTGTACATATGATGAAAATTACAGGCATCTCTTATCTTTTTAAGTGGGAGAACTTGCACAATTGGTGGCTGACTAAATACTTGTTTTCCCCACTGTAAAGCAATGTCATGTCTTAACCAGGGACGCTTAGACAACACAACGATAAACACACACACACACACACACAAACACACACACACACACACACAAGCATTTGTATGAAAAGTTGTTGTTACATGTTTTTACCATGTTTTCTGGGATATCATATCATATAAGAGTGTGTATGAGTCTCAATCAACATTTACCTTTTCCCATTTAATTGTTTAATGCCATCATATAGTACAGCACATCTTGGTCTGGAAGTTTATGTGAATGTGGATAATGAGGCCTGTGATTACATGTCGGCCTTGGTCCAGAGGATCCTGTGGTCTACGAGGCCTATGATTACATGTCGGCCTTGGTCCAGAGGATCCTGTGGTCTATGAGGCCTACACTGTAAAAAATGATTCAGGGACTTAATATAGCCCCGAAAATGTATGATTATGTCTGGTTTTACGTCAATTATTCTGTCTCTCCATAGCTAATAAACCATCCTCTGTCTCTCCACAGCTAATAAACCATCCTCTGTCTCTCCACAGCTAATAAACCATCATCTGTCTCTCCACAGCTAATAAACCATCCTCTGTCTCTCCACAGCTAATAAACCATCCTCTGTCTCTCCATAGCTAATAAACCATCCTCTGTCTCTCCATAGCTAATAAACCATCCTCTGTCTCTCCATAGCTAATAAACCATCCTCTGTCTCTCCATAGCTAATAAACAATCATCTGTCTCTCCACAGCTAATAAACCATCCTCTGTCTCTCCATAGCTAATAAACCATCCTCTGTCTCTCCATAGCTAATAAACCATCCTCTGTCTCTCCATAGCTAATAAAAAACAAACAGATGTGTGAGGAAAAGTGCATCAGAGCGTGACTATACAATGAGCCTGTTAATCATACCACTCAGTGGAGGGGGGTGGCAGCCGTGCCTCTGCCAAGAGTTACTATATTAGCACAGGGGAATAGAGAGAGAGAGAGAGAGAGAGAGAGAGAGAGAGAGAGAGAGAGAGAGAGAGAGAGAGAGAGAGAGAGAGAGAGAGAGAGAGAGAGAGAGAGAGAGAGAGAGAGAGAGAGAGAGAGAGATAGTTATATCCTCTCTCTCTCGCACACCTGATTAACTGCATTAGTGTGGGGCCAGGGACAAAGCAGTGTAGAGAGAAAGACAGTAGGTAGAAGAAATCAGCATGTGACTGACATGCCAATGCTGTTTTGTCCATAATCTTGGAAGCTGATTGTTATAAATTGTTGTTATAGATACTGTTGTGTTCTACATTCAGTATATAATAACATAATAATATGCCATTTAGCAGACACTTTTATCCAAAGCAACTTACAGTCATGCGTGCATACATTTTTGTGTATGGGTGGTCCCGGGGATTGAACCCACTACCTTGGCGTTACAAGCGCCGTGCTCTACCAGCAGAGCTACAGAGGACCAGATATACCACTCTGATGTCATCTGTATTAGTTCCAATGTGAGATCATGATTTAGATCAAATCGATAAGATAATATGTTTTTGAATATAGAGACAGAAAGGGACAGTGAGAGAGAGAGGATGGCAGAGCTTAGAGACGGACAGGAGAGACGGAGAGAGAGACAGAGATCGGAGAGACGGAGAGCAGAGAGAGAGAGAGAGAGAGAGAGAGAGAGCGAGAGAGAGAGAGAGAGAGAGAGAGAGATAGAGATAGAGAGACAGAGAGAGAGAGAGAGAGAGAGAAAGAGAGAGAGAGAGAGAGAGACAGAGAGAGAGAGAGAGAGAGAGAGCTAGAGAGAGAGAGATAGAGATAGAGAGACAGAGAGAGAGAGAGAGAGAGAGAGAGAGACAGAGAGAGAGAGAGAGTGATTATCTTACATTAACTTGAGTCTATCCAGAGTTAGCTGCAGCATTTAAGCACCAAGGACAGTTGTTCATCCAAACACTCCAGCTAAGCGGTCCGTCCGCAACAGTAACCTTTCAGCAGCTAGGGGAAATGTCAGTGTGAATGAATACATGGTAAGTAGATACACTCTCCTATTAATTTCCTCCTCAGAGGGGCCGCTCTCTGTCATGAACCTGGGAGTGATTACCATTGACATTCTCCTTTAACATACTTAAGTCACCTTGAATAGCTGCTCAGTGGGACCACTGCATGATATTGAATATTTGGTGCAGCAGTAGACGGGCGGAGGAGTGGAGGAGGGGAGGCCGGGGCCCAGAGACGCGACCAACTGTGTTAAGTAATTTTATTCTGTATCTATGGACGCGACCTAGTCAGTCGTTCTAAATATTCTATTGCCATACCGGCTGGCAACGTTCTTATCCCTTGCTTGCTAGCTAGCCAACTACAGCTAACTTACAGTCACGTCAAACAGTGCAGCCAGAATAACAGCAAAGTACAGTGGCTTGCGAAAGTATTCACCCCCACTTGGCATTTGTCCTATTCTGTTGCCTTACAACCTGGAATTAAAATGGATTTTGGGGGGGTTTGTATCATTTGATTTACATAACATGCCTACCACTTTGAAAATACAAAATACATTTTTTTTGTGAAACAAACAAGAAATAAGACAAAAAACAGAAAACTTGAGCGTGCATAACTATTCACCCCTCCAAAGTCAATACTTTGTAGATCCACCTTTTGCAGCAATTACAGCTGCAAGTCTCTTGGGGTATGTCTCTATAAGCTTGGCACATCTAGCCACTGGGATTTTTGCCCATTCTTCAAGGCAAAACTGCTCCAGCTCCTTCAAGTTGGATGGGTTCCGCTGGTGTACAGCAATCTATAACTCAAACCACAGATTCTCAATTGGATTGAGGTCTGGGCTTTGACTAGGCCATTCCAAGACATTTAAATGTTTCCCCTTAAACCACTCAAGTGTTGCTTAAGCAGTAAGCTTAGGGTCATTGTCCTGCTGGAAGGTGAACCTCCGTCCCAGTCTCAAATCTCTGGAAGACTGAAACAGGTTTCCTTCAAGAATTTCCCTGTATTTAGCGCCATCCATCATTCCTTCAATTCTGACCAGTTTCCCAGTCCCTGCCGATGAAAAACATCCCCACAGCATGACGCTGCCACCACCATGCTTCACTGTGGGGATGGTGTTCTCGGGGTGATGAGAGGTGTTGGGTTTGCGCCAGACATAGCGTTTTCCTTGATGGCCAAAAAGCTTTGCAGCTCCTTCAGGGTTATCTTTGGTCTCTTTGTTGCCTCTCTGATTAATGCCCTCCTTGCCTGGTCCATGAGTTTTGGTGGGCGGCCCTCTCTTGGCAGGTTTGTTGTTGTACAATATTCTTTCAATTTTTTAATAATGGATTTAATGGTACTCTGTGGGATGTTCAAAGTTCCGGATATTTTTTTATAACCCAACCCTGATCTGTGCTTCTCCACAACTTTGTCCCTGACCTGTTTGGAGAGCTCCTTGGTCTTCATGATGCCGCTTGCTTGGTGGTGCCCCTTGCTTAGTGGTGTTGCAGACTCTGGGGCCTTTCAGAACAGGTGTATATATACTGAGATCATGTGACAGATCATGTGACACTTAGATTGCACACAGGTGGACTTTTTTAAACTAATTATGTGACTTCTGAATGTAATTGGTTGCACATGATCTTATTTAGGGGCTTCATAGCAAAGGGTGTGAATACATATGAACGCACCACTTTTCCGTTATTTATTTTAGAATCAAGTTATTTTTTAAATTTAACTTTGACTATTTTGTGTATGTCCATTACATGAAATCCAAATAAAAATCCATTTAAATTACAGGTTGTAATGCAACAAAATAAGAAAAATGAGGGATGAATACTTTTGCAAGACACTGTAGCTGCATTTGCATTTGTTTAGGCTGTTTTCTATTGACATTTATTTGGATACCTTCATAAGAATAGTACTGGCATAGAAAATGTACTCACTCGTGAGGACACTGTTGTTCAGAGGAGCTAGGCAACAACACAGCTACATTAACACAATCACTTCAAACTGAAGCTGGAAAGACTTCAAACTAGTTGCATTTAGTTTTGTTTGACCTGTTTTCTATTGACATTTCTTTGCATATGTCCATAAAAATCATGTTGATTCATGATTTCGACTGGCTGAGAAAAGCTGCCTGCCTGTCTGTCTCGTATCGACTCCTACACGTTCATTAAAACTCGTTCATTATTATGGGACAGCTGGAGATCAAATTTCAATATTGAAACAATGTTGCAAATGTCAGAGAGACAGACCGCAAGGTTTATTCAAATCTCTACTGTTGAAAACTCAATGTTTTATAGTGGAGATCAAGTGTATAAATTGCCTGGCTGGGCTGATGAGACAGTGCAGTGAGATGGAACAGAGTAAATATGCATTTCAACGTTATAGCTTTAGCCGGTGTTAACTTGTGGAATAGACACCAGCTGGAATGCGGTTTAAACCAATCAGCATCCAGGGTTATACCCACCCGTTGTATAATCATTCTTATTACTATGTAATAACCAACCTCCTAATCCCTACGTGCGTTTCTGTGATCAGAGGTAGAAAACAAGTAAAGAGGACAGGAAAATACAGGATGTCAATACTTATCTTCAAATCTTCACTTCCTGTTTTGATACAAATCGGTGGGGGAGAATGGAGTGACTGTCCCAGTTCTCAATTAACATTTTCAGAATGTCCCAAATGGTAGAATATTCTCTAAATAGTGTACTATATATATATATATATATATAGTAGTGTGCCAGGGCCCATAAATAGTGTGTCAGGACCCATAGGGAATAGGGTGACAATTGGGACACACCCTAGTGTGTCTAAATACCCTCATTGAGTAGCGTCACTACTTCCAGGCCTGCTCCTCTCAGCACAGGAGAGAGCTTTCTGATTAGAAACACTGATAAACACAGATATAATCTGCTCTTTGGCAAATTAATCCTATTATTCTAGACACCTTCTAGATACTTCCGCGGATACTTGGTTACATATTGTGTAATCCAGTTCACTGAACATTGTACTGCCTGAATCTCATTCATCTCACAGCAAGCCCTCACAGGCCAGAATCTGTTGATATAAAAATACATTCCAGAGGAATAAGAAAAATATTATTGCTGTTTTATCCAAGGTACCATTGGATATGCTTGATTTTACACGAGAAGTCAAACTTTATGTATATGTCTATGTAACAACATTTCCATCTAAAGCCTCAAACTATTTCCATTGGCTACATCCCAAATGGC